>NW_020263710.1:0-2429 GCF_003255815.1 Theropithecus gelada | reverse complement strand
AATTCACAGATCACAAAGAAGTTTCTCAGAAAGCTTCTTTCTCATTTGGATCAGAGGATATTTCCTTTGGCCCTATAGCCTTCAAAGGGATCTGAAATGTAAGTTCTCAGATTCTACAGAAATAAGGCTATCAAACAGCTCCACGAAATATAGCTGTAACTCAGTGAGTGGAAGTCACACATCACAAAGCAGTTGCTCAGAAAGCTTCTTTCCAGTTTTCATCAGAGGATATTTTCTTTTTCACCGTAGATCTCTATGGGCTTCCAAATATCCCTTTGCAAATTCCACAAGAACAGTCATAGCGAACGGCTTCTGGAGGGGAAAGCTGTAACTCTGTGAGATGAATTCACAGAACACAGAGCAGTTTCTCAGAAAGTTTCTTTCCAGTTATTATCTGAGGATATTTCCCTTTTCACCGAAGCCCTCCTTGGGCTTCCAAATATCACTTTGCAAATTACAAAAGAACAGTCTTAGGAAAAGGCTTCTCGAGGGGAAAGCTGTAACTCTGTGACATGAATTCACAGAGCACAAAGAAGTTTCTCAGAAAGCTTCTTTCTCATTTTGATCGGAGGATATTTTCTTTGGCCCTATAGTCTTCAAAGGGATCCGAAATATCAGTTCTCAGATTCCACAGAAATAAGGCTAGCAAACAGTTCCTCATAATACAGCTGAAACTCAGTGAGTGGAAGTCACACATCACAAAGCAGTTCCTCAGAAAGCTTCTTTCCAGTTTTCATCCGAGGATAATTTGTTTTTCACCATAGGCCTCTATGGGCTTCCAAATATCCCTTTGTAAATTCCACAAGAACGGCCTTAACAAACGGCTTCTGGAGGGGAAAGCTGTAACTCTGTGAGATGAATTCACAGAAAACAGAGCAGTTTCTCAGAAAGCTTCTTTCTGTTTTTATCTGAGGATATTTACTTTTTCACCAAACCCCCCCATGGGCTTCCAAATATCACTTTGCAAATTCCACAATAACAGTCTTAGCGAAAGGCTTCTTGAGGGGAAAGCTGTACCTCTGTGAGACGAATTCACAGATCACAAAGAAGTTTCTCAGAAACCTTCTTTGTCGTTTTGATTGGAGGATATTTCCTTTGGCCCTACAGCCCTCAAAGGGATCCGAAATATCACTTCTCCGACTCCACAGAAATAAGGCTATCAAAGAGCTCCACGAAATATGGCTGTAACTCAGTGAGTGGAAGTCACACATCACAAAGCAGTTGCTCAGAAAGCTTCTTTCCAGTTTTCATATGAGGATATTCTCTTTTTCACCATAGGCCTCTATGGCCTTCCAAATGTCCCTTTGCAAATTCCACAAGAACAATCTTAGCGAATGGCCTCTGGAGGGGAAAGCTGTAACATTGTGAGGTGAATTCACAGAACACAGAGCAGTTTCTCAGAAAGCATCTTTCCAGTTTATATCTGAGGATATTTCCCTTTTCACAATATCCCCCTAAGGACTTCCAAATATCACTTTGCACATTCCAAAAGAACAGTCTTAGCGAAAGGCTTCTAGAGGGTAAAGCTGTAACTCTGTGAGATGAATTCATAGAACACAAAGAAGTTTCACAGAAAGCTTCTTTCTCATTTTAATCGGAGGATATTTTCTTTGCCCCTATAGTCTTCAAAGGGATCCGAAATATCAGTTCTCCGATTCCACAGAAATAAGGCTAGCAAACAGCTACACGAAACACAGCTGTAACTCAGTGAGTGGAAGTCACACATCACAAAGCAGTTGCTCAGAAAGCTTCTTTACAGTTTTCATCTGAGTATATTCTTTTTTCACCATAGGCCTCTATGGGCTTCCAAATATCCCTTTGCAAATTCCACAAGATCAGTCTTAGCGCACGGCTTCTGGAGGGAAAAGCTGTAACTCTGTGAGATGAATTCACAGAACACAGAGCAGTTTCCCAGAAAGATTCTTTCCACTTTTTATCTGAAACAATTTCCCTTTTCACTGTGGCCCTCCATGGGATTCCAAATATCACTTTGCAAATTCCCCAAGAACAGTCTTAGCGAAAGGCTGCTTGAGGGGAAAGCTGTAACTTTGTGAGATGAATTCACAGATCACAAAGAAGTTTCTCAGAAAGCTTCTTTCTCATTTTGATCGGAGGATGTTTCCTTTCGCCCTGTAGCCTTCAAAGGGATCCTAAATATCAGTTATGAGAATCCACGTAAATAAGGCTATAAAACGGCTAAACGAAATATAGCTGTAAGTCAGTGATGGACGTCACACATCACAAAGCAGTTGCTCAGAAAACTTCCTTCCAGTTTTCATCTGATGATATTCTTTTTCCACCATAGGCCTCTAAGGGCTTCCAAATATCCCTTTGCAAATTGCACAAGAACAGTCTTAGTGAACGGCTTCTGGAGGGGAAAGGTGTAACTCTGTGAGATGAATTCACAGAACACAGAGCAGTTTCTCAGA
>NW_020263709.1:0-8611 GCF_003255815.1 Theropithecus gelada | reverse complement strand
GGGTGTACTCCACCCTGTGAGGTGTGGGGTGTCAGACTGCCCCTAGTGGGGGATGTCTCCCAGTTAGGCTACTCAGGGGTCAGGGACCCACTTGAGCAGGCAGTCTGTCCCTTCTCAGATCTCAACCTCCATGTTGGGAGATCCACTGCTCTCTTCAAAGCTGTCAGACAGAGTCGTTTGCGTCTGCAGAGCTTTCTGCTGCTTTTTTTTTGTTGTTGTTGTTGTTGTGTAGCTGTGCCCTGTCCCCAGAGGTGGAGTCTACAGAGACAGGCAGGTTTCCTTGAGCTGCTGTGAGCTCCACCCAGTTGGAGCTTCCCAGCAGCTTTGTTTACCTACTTAAGCCTCAGCAATGGCGGGCGCCCCTCCCCCAGCCTCGCTGCTGCCTTGCCGGTAGATCACAGACTGCTGTGCTAGCAATGAGGGAGACTCCGTGGGCGTGGGACCCTCCCGGCCAGGTGTGGGATATGATCTCCTGGTGTGCCTGTTTGCTTAAAGCGCAATATTGGGGTGGGAGTTACCCGATTTTCCAGGTGTTGTGTGTCTCAGTTCCCCTGGCTAGGGAAAGGGATTCCCTTCCCCCTTGCGCTTCCCAGGTGAGGCAATGCCTCGCCCTGCTTCAGCTCTCGCTGGTCGGGCTGCAGCAGCTGACCAGCGCCGATCGTCCGGCACTCCCCAGTGAGATGAACCCAGTACCTCAGTTGAAAATGCAGAAATCACCGGTCTTCTGTGCCGCTCACGCTGGGAGTTGGAGACTGGAGCTGTTCCTATTCGGCCATCTTGCTCCGCCCTGCCCACTTTTTAATGGGGTTATTTGTTTTATTTTTGTTGTTGTTGAATTGAGTTCCTTGTAAATTCTGGATACTAGTCCGTTGTCAGATATGTAGTTGTAAATATTTTCTCTGATTCTGTAGGTTGTCTGTTCACTCTGTTGATGATTTCTTTTCTTGTGCAGATGCTTTATAGTTTAAGTTCCATTTGTCTATTTTTGTTTTTGTTGTCTGTGCTTTTGAGGTCCTAGTCTTTAATTGTTTGCCTAGACAAATGTCCAGAAGAGTTCTTCCTAGATTTTCTTCTAATATTTTTATAGTTTCAAGTCTTAAGTGCATTTTTAGTTGACTTTTGCATATGTTGAGAGATAGGGGTCCAGTTTCATTCTTCTGCATATGGTAACCCAATTTTCCCAGCACCATTTACTGAAAAGGGTGTCCTTTTCTCAGTGTATATTCTCATTGACTTTGTCAAAGATCAGTTAATTGTAAATTTGGGGCTGTATTTCTGGGTTCTCTTCTGTTATATTTATCTATGTGTTTATTTCTATAATATTATCATGCTGTTTTGGTTACTACAGCCTTGTAATATAATTTGATGTCAGGTAATGTGATGCCTCTGGTTTTGTTCTTTTTACTTAGGATGGCTCTGGCTATTTGGGATCTTTTTTGTTTCATTTGAATTTTAGGATTGTTTCTTCTTATTTTGTGAAAAATAATGTTGATATTTTGATAGGGGTTGCATTTAATCTGTAGATTGTTTTTGCAGGTATGGTCATTTAAACAATATTAATTCTTCCTACTCTATCAGACTTAAACAAAACAATGAATACTAATCCTCCTGAAACTGTTTCAAAAGTCTAAAAGGAGGGAATGCTCTTTAAGTCATTCTACAAAGCCAGTATCACCCTGATACCAAAACCAGACAAGAACAAAACATAAAAGAAAACTACAGACAAATACCCCAGTGAACATAGATGCAAAAATCTCCAACAAAATAGTAGCAAACCAAATCCAACAGCCCATGAAAAAGACAATACACCATGATAAAGTGGGTTTTATACCAGGCATGCAAGGATGGTTTGACATATACAAATCAATAAATGTGATACATCACATAAAGAGAGTTAAGGACAAAAACCATACCTTAATAGATGCATAAAAAAGTATTTATAAAATTTGGCATCACTTCATGATTAAAAAAACTCTCAAAAACCTAGGCATAGAAGAAAAATACTTCAAAATAATAAAGGCCATATACGAGAAACCCACAGTCAACATCATACTAAAGGGGAAAATGTTGAAAGCATTCACTCTAAGAACTGAAACAAGACAGGATGCCTGCTTTCACCATTCTTATTCAGTATGGTGCTGGAAGTCCTAGCCAGAGCAATCACACAAGAGAAAGAAATAAAAATTATCCAAATTGGAAAAGAGGAAGTCAAATTATCCCTGTTCACTGATGATTTGACTTTATATATAGAAAACCCTAAAGCCTCTACCAAAAAATTCTAAGATTTGATAAGTGAAGTCAGTAATGTTACAGGATACAAAATCAGTGTACAATAATCAGCAGCATTTATGTATGCCAATAAAAATCTAAATAAGAACCAAATCAAGAATGCAATCCCATTTACAATAGCTACAAACAAATAAAATACCTAGGAATATATTTAACCAAGGAGGTGAAGAATCTCTAAAAAGGAAAACTATGAAACAGTAATGAAAGAATTCATAGACAACACAAACAAATGGAAAAAGATCCTGTTTATTTTTATCTCTCTAAAAATATCATTTATAAACAATTTAGTAAAAAATGATTGAACACATTTTCTTTCTTTTTTTTTTTTTTTTTTGGTTTTCATGAGCTTTCTAGTAACTCATTTTTCTGTTGGAGAAAGATTTCATCATTAGTTTAAAACACCTGTAGGTAGCAACTCCATAGTATTTCAAATATGGTTTCATTAAAAGTAGTAATATAATTAGAGGTTTTACTTCTCCACATTTTTAACAAGAAAATAAATCTATATGTAATGTAATGACTTAAGGGTTAATTGATTAGGAGTATATTTTATGAAACAAAAAACCAAATAAAAAATGCTAGATTTCTTTCTCAATATGAACAATACTTATTTTCCTTGAAATTGAAGATATCAAATGAATATTGCTCATCTTTTTATTAATCTATAATGGTTAAGTTTGTAGAAAATAAACACTATTAGCAAATGAGTGCATATTTGCATAATTTCTCAGAAATGCATAGAAATGAATAAAAGAAACTAAAGCTAAGAAGAAAATCCCATCAAAAGTGAAGCAATGGAAGCCCTCACAATCCCTTTATCACTGATTTCAGAGAAATATCTTTCATATAAAATAAAATTTGGATCAAACTAAAGAAGGGTTCCAAGACTGATACACAGTATAGGGTGAAATTATTAGATAATAAGCGGCAAAACTATCAAAGAGCCATACCAAAATTCCTGAACCTGAAAATAACGACTAAGGCATGTTGGCAGGATACTGTGGAAACATTCCACTGGGAGTCAGTTTCTACCCAGCAGCATTATAGGGGAGTTAGGGCTAAAGGAAAGTCTACCAAGTGGTTATATTACTTTTATTTTTCCATATTCTGTTTTGAGCCAATTAGAATAGCCCAGAGGTAGGAGAGAAAAAGATGAGGACATAGCAATGTGCTAACTAAGTGAAATGTGATTAAGGTGAAGAGAGACAACGATAATCTTATAGTCAAAATATATAGCTGCTTGACAACGTTTACTGAACGGAGATGAATAACATGAAACAGACAACTACAAAACAAAAACAAAATGTCTTGGAGCATAAAGTCCTCACATAAGAACCTAGAGAAACAAAATTTGCTTTTCTATTTCCCACCTGCCTCAAATATAGTACTGAATAATCATCTGGAGCAGAGAATAGAGACTCCAAAACTTCGGTGAGGAGCAATTTGAATTACATGCATGTACCACCTGCTGCCTTAGCTCACCAGCCCTGTTTTGCAAACAGCCAAATGACTATACCAAAAAATGCATACCTCCCTCCTAGCAGAATAATTCAAGATTTTGCCCAGGAAAGATATTATGATCAAGCAGGATAATTTATAATATTTTCCAGTGACTAAAATCTTGGGTACTATTGCATCATAATTACAAAAATAATAAGCTGAAAAGAGCAGTATAAAACTTTTTCAAAAGTACTATATAAGATAAATTATATACATATTAAAGGAGGAATTATTCAAGGACACAGAAAAAATTAACAAAAACTTTTTTCAGTCTTATAGAAATTTAAAACCATGAATTATTTGATATAAGAAATCCAAAGAAATATCCAAATTAGAAAAACAGATGGTAGTGGTGGTCGCACAACATTATGAACACATTTAATGTCACTGAACTGTACACTTAAAAATAGCTAAGGTGGTACACTTTATGAGTATTTTAGCACAATAAAAAAATTGGAAAAAATTTATTAAAACAGTGAAACTAGATTGTTTAAAAGGAGCTGGTAGGTGGAACATGCAGCAAAATGACTGAATAGAAGCCTCCACCAATCATTCCTTACGAAAACAAGCATTTAACAACTATCTACACACAAAAAAACACCTTCATAAGAACCAAAAATCAGGTGAGCACTCACAGTACTCGGTTTTTAACTTATCACTGAAAGAGACACTGAAAAGGTAGAAGTAACAGCCTTGAATTGCTGATGCCATCCCTACCCCATTCCCTGGCAGCTGCAGGGTGGTAGAGAGAGTATTTCTGTGTGCTAGAGGAGGGAGAACATAGCACTTGTGAAGCACTGAATTCAGTGCTGTGCTGTTATAGCAGAAAGGAAAACTGGACCAAACTCAACTGATACCTGCACACCAAGGGAGCATTTAAACCAGCCCTAACCAGAGAGGAATCGCTGGTGCCACTGGTTAGACTTTGAGTTCCACAAGCCTTGCCACCATGGGCTACAGTGCTCTGGGGCTGTAAATAAACATGAAAGACAGTCTAGACCACATGGACTGAAACTGCTGAAAAAGTCCAAGTACTGAACTGGGCCAAGAAACAGTGGACTGGGGGCACGTTACCTACTAAGACACCAGCAAGGGTGGCTAAGGGAGTGTTGGCATTGCCTCCCCTAACGCCAATCTGCACAGCTTATGGGTCCAAAGGAGATTCCTTTCTTCCACCTGAGAAGAGGAAAAGGGAAACTGCAGAGGACTTAGTCTTGTTTCTTGGATAACAGCTCATCCACAGCAGGATAGGGCACCAGTCAGAGCTGTGAGAACCTCTTTCAGGGCCCTATCTCTGGATGACATTTCTAGATACACCCTGGACCAGAAAAGAACCCACTGCTTTGAAAGAAGGTACCCAGTCGAGAGGGAAGGGGTAGTGCCACACTTTTAAACCATTATATCTTGTGAGAACTCACCAACTATCATGAAAACAACAAGGGAGGAGTCATCCCCATGATCCAATCACCTCCCACCAGGTCCCTAACCCAACACTGAGGATGACAATTCAATATTAGATTTGAGTGGGGGCACAGGGCCAAATTATATCATTCTACCCCCAGCCTCTCCCAAATCTTATGTCCTTCTCACATTTCAAAACCAATCAGGCCTTTCCAACAGTTCCGCGGTCTTAACTCATTCCAATGTTAAACCAAAAGTCCAAGTCCAAAGTCTCATCTGAGACAAGGCAAGTCCCTTCTGCCTATAAGCCAGTGAAATAAAAAACAAGTTAATTGCTTCCAAGACACAATGGAGGTACAGACATTGGGTAAATGTTCCCATTCCAAATGGGAAAAAATGGCCAAAACAAAGGGGCTATGGGTCCCATGAAAGTCTGAAGCCCAGCAGGGCAGTCATTAAATCATAAAACTCCAAAATAATCACCTTGGACTCCACATTTCAGATCCAGGGCTTGCTGCTGCAATGGGTGGGCTCTCAAAGTGTTGAGCAGCTCTGGCCCTATGGCTCTGCAGGCTACCACCCCTTTGGTTGCTTTCACAGGCTGGTGTTAAGCACTTGCAGCATATCCAGAGCACAGTGCAAGCTGTTGGTGGAAATACTAATACCATTCTGGGGTCTGGAAGATGGTGTCCCTCTTCTCACAGCTCCCCAAGGCAGTGTCCCAGCAGGAACTCTGTGTGAGGGTTCCAACCCCACATATTCCCTCCACACTGCCTTAGCAGAAGTTCTCCATAAGGGCTCTGCCCCTGCATCAGACTTCTGCCTGAACATTCAGCCATTTTCATACATCCTCTGAAATCCAGATGGAGGTTCCCAAACCTCAACTCTTGCCTTCTGTGTGCCCAAAGGCCAAACATGACATAAAAGCCATGAAGTCTTGGGGCTGCCCCTCTGAGGCCAGGGCCTGAGCTGTACATTGGCCCCTTTTAGCCAAGGCTGTTGCTCGAGTGGCAGGGATGCAGGGTGCTGTGTCCTGAGGCTGCACAGCCTGGGCCTGGCCCAGAAAACCATTTTTTTCCTCCTAGGCCTCTGGGTCTGTGATGGGAGGGGATGCCATGAAGATTGCTAAAATGCCCTGGAGACATTTTCCCCATTGTCTTGGCTATTAACATTAGGCTCCTTGTTACTTATGCTAATTTCTGCAGCCAGCTTGAATTTCTTCCTGGAAAATGGGTTTTTCTTTTCTGCCACAGGGCCAGCCTGCAAATTTTCCAAAATTTTATGCTCTACTTCCCTTTGAAATATAAGTTTCAGTCTCAGATAATCTTTTTTCAAATATATGAGCATACACTTTTAAAAACAGCCAGGTCACATCTTCAATGCTTTGCTGCTTAGAAACGTTTTACGCTAGATACTCTAAATCATCTCTCTTAAGTTCAAAGTTCCACAGATCTGTAGGGCAGGGGCAATATGCCACCAGTCTCTCTGTTAAAACATAGCAAGAGTGACCTTTACTCCAGTTCCCAGTAAGTTCCTCATTTCCATCTAAGACCACCTCAGCCCAGACTTCATTGTCCGTATCACTATCAGCATTTTGGTCAAAACCATTCAACAAATCGCTATAAAGTTCCAAACATTCCCACATCTTCCTGTCTTCTTCTGAGCCCTCCAAACTGTTCCAGCCTCTGCCCATTATCCAGCTCCAAAGCTGCTTACACATTTTTCAAGTATCTTTATAGCAGTGCCCTACTGTCAGTATCAATTTCCTGTATTAGTCCATTCTCATACTACTATAAAGAACTACCTGACACTTGGCATTTTATGAAGAAAAGAAGTTTGATTGACTCACAGTTCTGCAGGCTTAACAGGAAGCATCAGTGGGAGGCCTCAGGAAACTTACAATCCTGGCAGAAGAGAAGGGGAAGCAAGGACTTTTCTTCACATTGTGAAAGGAGAGGGGCAAGGGAAGTGCCACACTTTAAAATCATCAGATATCATGAGAACTCACTCACTATCATGTTAACAGCAAGCGGGAAACCGTCACCATAATCCAATCACCTCCCACCAGGTCCCTCTCCCAACACTGGGATTACAATTTAACATAAGATTTGAGTGAAGACACAGAGCCAAACCATATCACTGTTTCATGGTAAAAGGTTTTTTCCTTCAGCACTTCACATATGTAATGCCACTCTTCTTTTTATTATAATACTTTAAGTTCTAGGGTACATGTGCACAACGTGCAGGTTTGTTACATATGTATATGTGTGCCATGTTGGTGTGCTGCACCCATTAACTCGTCATTTACATTAGGTATATCCCCTAATGCTATCCCTCCCCCTTACCCCCTCCCCACAAGAGGACCCAGTGTGTAATGCTCCCCTACCTGTGTCCAAGTGATCTCATTGTTCAATTCCCATCTATGAGTGAGAACATGCGGTGTTTGGTTTTCTATTCTTGCGATAGTTTGCTGAGAATGATGGTTTCCAGCTGCATCCATGTCCCTACAAAGGACACAAACTCATCCTTTTTTATGGCTGCATGGTATTCCATGGTGTGTATGTGCCACATTTTCTTAATCCAGTCTGTCACTGATGGACATTTGGGTTGATTCCAAGTCTTTGCTATTGTGAATAGTGCCGCACTAAACATACGTGTGCATGTGTCTTTATACTATCATGATTTATAATCCTTTGGGTATATACCCAGTAATGGGATGGCTGGGTCAAATGGTATTTCTGGTTCTAGATCCTTGAGGAATCACCATACTGTTTTCCACAATGGTTGAACTAGTTTACAGTCCCACTAACAGTGTAAAAGTGTTCCTATTTCTCCACATCCTCTCCAGCACGTGTTGTTTCCTGATTTTTTAATGATTGCCATTCTAACTGGTGTGAGATGGTATCTCATTGTGGTTTTGATTTTCATTTCTCTGATGGCGAGTGTTGATGAGCATTTTTTCATGTGTCTGTTGGCTGTATGAATGTCTTCTTTTGAGAACTGTCTGTTCATATCCTTTGCCCACTTTTCGATGGGGTTGTTTGTTTTTTTCTTGTAAATTTGATTGAGTTCTTTATAGATTCCGGATATTAGCCCCTTGTCAGATGAGTAGATTGCAAAAATTTTCTCCCATTCTGTAGGTTGCCTGTTCACTCTGATGGTAGTTTCTTTTGCTGTGCAGAAGCTCTTTAGTTTAATTAGATCTCATTTGTCAATTTTGGCTTTTGTTGTCATTGCTTTTGGTATTTTAGACATGAAGTCCTTGCCCATGCCTATGTCCTGAATGGTAATACCTAGGTTTTCTTCTAGGGTTTTTATGGTTTTAGGTCTAACATTTAAGTCTCTAATCCATCTTGAATTAATTTTCGTATAAGGAGTAAGGAAAGGATCCAGTTTCAGCTTTCTACTTATGGCTAGCCAG
>NW_020263708.1:0-2429 GCF_003255815.1 Theropithecus gelada | reverse complement strand
ACCAACATGGCACAAGTATACATATGTAACAAACCTGCACGTTATGCACATGTACCCTACAACTTAAAGTATAATAATAATAAATAAATTAAAAAAAAAAAAAAACTTTAGCCATATGTCAGGCATAACTCACTAGTTGAAAGGGGCAGTTAGATTCAAACTTCATCACTGTCAAACTAACATTTTTAGTTTAAATTTTTCTGTTCCATGTAGCTGAAGCCCCTTACTGAATTTCAGAGGAACCAGAGTAGCAAAGTAGTCAGGTGGACCGGCAGGAAGAGAGGAGCTAGTGGAAGAAGTTTAGCTCTAGAGTAAATTAGAAAGCTCGTAAGTCTCTTTTCTACATTAGTTATTACCCAACGTTCCTAGATCATAGAGGATCCCCAGTCCCATTATTTTTAATCCTATCAGAAACTGTGGTATCTGGTGGGCTGACTGATGGGCAGCTTCTTCCTCCACCTGCCCAGGATGGTTAGGGCGTTCCCATTTCCAATGGTCCTCTTGTTTACAATATGCACATCGTGGCCTCAAGACTGTATGGCCATTTTGGCCAGCAGTGGGGTCCCTAGGGGTCTTACCCATGGCCATTTGTTTTTCCTAGCATGCTCCATCTTGTGCCTCAACTGGTTGTGGGCAAGAGCCACAGCAAGCAGCATAGCTTGTTGTCTCATGTTGCATTGCTTTTGCCCTTCCTGGACTTGAACAAGATGAATTAAATGCCTTAAAGGCAATCTCGACTACTTGAGATATTGATATTCCCAACACCTTCTCTACTTTTTGTAGTTTTCCTCTTATACCAGGGGCACTCTGACTGATGAAACTCTTAGGTTACCTGGGTGTTCGGGTCAATGTTACTGTATTGCCCGAAGGCTTTAAAGACCACAAGAAAGGAAGAAGCATTTTCTTTGGCCACTGTTGTACCTTTATGCCTTGTTCTGCTGAAGTCCTGCTACAATTACATTCCTCATTTTGCTTGGAGGTTTATCTCAGATGGTTAGAGCAAGGCCCTGCACTAGACAGAGATATATATATATTGGGTCTGTAATGTGGTACTTATGGAGATTCCTTCCCAGTGAATCACCAATGGGTTGGGTATCCCCTAGTCACCTAGGAGTACCTAAAAGGGCTGGAGGGAGCAATGTAGTCCCTCAATTAAATAATTTTCTAATTGGCTGTTTCTGTTTCTGTTTGTATTCTGATATAAGCAGTAATATTTGGCTTAAACAGTGGTTAACATTTTGATAGTACAGAAACAGCCTAATTAGAAAATTATTTAATTGAGGGACTACATTGCTCCCTCCAGCCCTTTTAGGTACTCCTAGGTGACTAGGGGATACCCAACCCATTGGTGATTCACTGGGAAGGAATCTCCATAAGTACCACATTACAGACCCAATATATATATATCTCTGTCTAGTGCAGGGCCTTGCTCTAACCATCTGAGATAAACCTCCAAGCAAAATGAGGAATGTAATTGTAGCAGGACTTCAGCAGAACAAGGCATAAAGGTACAACAGTGGCCAAAGAAAATGCTTCTTCCTTTCTTGTGGTCTTTAAAGCCTTCGGGCAATACAGTAACATTGACCCGAACACCCAGGTAACCTAAGAGTTTCATCAGTCAGAGTGCCCCTGGTATAAGAGGAAAACTACAAAAAGTAGAGAAGGTGTTGGGAATATCAATATCTCAAGTAGTCGAGATTGCCTTTAAGGCATTTAATTCATCTTGTTCAAGTCCAGGAAGGGCAAAAGCAATGCAACATGAGACAACAAGCTATGCTGCTTGCTGTGGCTCTTGCCCACAACCAGTTGAGGCACAAGATGGAGCATGCTAGGAAAAACAAATGGCCATGGGTAAGACCCCTAGGGACCCCACTGCTGGCCAAAATGGCCATACAGTCTTGAGGCCACGATGTGCATATTGTAAACAAGAGGACCATTGGAAATGGGAACGCCCTAACCATCCTGGGCAGGTGGAGGAAGAAGCTGCCCATCAGTCAGCCCACCAGATACCACAGTTTCTGATAGGATTAAAAATAATGGGACTGGGGATCCTCTATGATCTAGGAACGTTGGGTAATAACTAATGTAGAAAAGAGACTTACGAGCTTTCTAATTTACTCTAGAGCTAAACTTCTTCCACTAGCTCCTCTCTTCCTGCCGGTCCACCTGACTACTTTGCTACTCTGGTTCCTCTGAAATTCAGTAAGGGGCTTCAGCTACATGGAACAGAAAAATTTAAACTAAAAATGTTAGTTTGACAGTGATGAAGTTTGAATCTAACTGCCCCTTTCAACTAGTGAGTTATGCCTGACATATGGCTAAAGTTTTTTTTTTTTTTTAATTTATTTATTATTATTATACTTTAAGTTGTAGGGTACATGTGCATAACGTGCAGGTTTGTTACATATGTATACTTGTGCCATGTTGGT
>NW_020263707.1:0-2430 GCF_003255815.1 Theropithecus gelada | reverse complement strand
TCCAGGCCAATATAAACATATTGGCTAGAAAAAATATATTAATTTTTTTTTTTTAAATTTATTTATTATTATTATACTGTAAGTTGTAGGGTACATGTGCATAACGTGCAGGTTTGTTACATATGTATACTTGTGCCTTGTTGGTGTGCTGCACCCATCAACTCGTCATTTACATCAGGTATAACTCCCAATGCAATCCCTCCCCCCGCCCCCCTCCCCATGATAGGCCCCGGTGTGTGATGTTCCCCTTCCCGAGTCCAAGTGATCTCATTGTTCAGTTCCCACCTATGAGTGAGAACATGCGGTGTTTGGTTTTCTGTTCTTGTGATAGTTTGCTAAGAATGATGGATTCCAGCTGCATCCATGTCCCTACAAAGGACACAAACTCATCCTTTTTTATGGCTGCATAGTATTCCATGGAAGAAGTTGAATCCCTGAATAGACCAATAGCAGGCTCTGAAATTGAGGCAACAATTAATAGCCTACCAACCAAAAAAAGTCCAGGACCAGATGGATTCACAGCTGAATTCTACCAGAGGTACAAGGAGGAGTTGGTACCATTCCTTCTGAAACTATTCCAATCAATAGAAAAAGAGGGAATCCTCCCTAACTCATTTTATGAGGCCAACATCATCCTGATACCAAAGCCTGGCAGAGATACAACAAAAAAAGAGAATTTTAGACCAATATCCCTGATGAACATCGATGCAAAAATCCTCAATAAAATACTGGCAAACCGGATTCAGCAACACATCAAAAAGCTTATCCACCATGATCAAGTGGGCTTCATCCCTGGGATGCAAGGCTGGTTCAACATTCGCAAATCAATAAACATAATCCAGCATATAAACAGAACCAAAGACAAGAACCACATGATTATCTCAATAGATGCAGAAAAGGCTTTTGACAAAATTCAACAGCCCTTCATGCTAAAAACGCTCAATAAATTCGGTATTGATGGAACATACCTCAAAATAATAAGAGCTATTTATGACAAACCCACAGCCAATATCATACTGAATGGGCAAAAACTGGAAGCATTCCCTTTGAAAACTGGCACAAGACAGGGATGCCCTCTCTCACCACTCCTATTCAACATAGTGTTGGAAGTTCTGGCTAGGGCAATCAGGCAAGAGAAAGAAATCAAGGGTATTCAGTTAGGAAAAGAAGAAGTCAAATTGTCCCTCTTTGCAGATGACATGATTGTATATTTAGAAAACCCCATTGTCTCAGCCCAAAATCTCCTTAAGCTGATAAGCAACTTCAGCAAAGTCTCAGGATACAAAATTAATGTGCAAAAATCACAAGCATTCTTATACACTAGTAACAGACAAACAGAGAGCCAAATCATGAATGAACTTCCATTCACAATTGCTTCAAAGAGAATCAAATACCTAGGAATCCAACTTACAAGGGATGTAAAGGACCTCTTCAAGGAGAACTACAAACCACTGCTCAGTGAAATAAAAGAGGACACAAACAAATGGAAGAACATACCATGCTCATGGATAGGAAGAATCAATATCGTGAAAATGGCCATACTGCCCAAGGTAATTTATAGATTCAATGCCATCCCCATCAAGCTACCAATGAGTTTCTTCACAGAATTGGAAAAAACTGCTTTAAAGTTCATATGGAACCAAAAAAGAGCCCGCATCTCCAAGACAATCCTAAGTCAAAAGAACAAAGCTGGAGGCATCACGCTACCTGACTTCAAACTATACTACAAGGCTACAGTAACCAAAACAGCATGGTACTGGTACCAAAACAGAGATATAGACCAATGGAACAGAACAGAGTCCTCAGAAATAATACCACACATCTACAGCCATCTGATCTTTGACAAACCTGAGAGAAACAAGAAATGGGGAAAGGATTCCCTATTTAATAAATGGTGCTGGGAAAATTGGCTAGCCATAAGTAGAAAGCTGAAACTGGATCCTTTCCTTACTCCTTATACGAAAATTAATTCAAGATGGATTAGAGACTTAAATGTTAGACCTAATACCATAAAAATCCTAGAGGAAAATCTAGGTAGTACCATTCAGGACATAGGCATGGGCAAAGACTTCATGTCTAAAACACCAAAAGCAACGGCAGCAAAAGCCAAAATTGACAAATGGGATCTCATTAAACTAAAGAGCTTCTGCACAGCAAAAGAAACTACCATCAGAGTGAACAGGCAACCTACAGAATGGGAGAAAATTTTTGCAATCTACTCATCTGACAAAGGGCTAATATCCAGAACCTACAAAGAACTCCAACAAATTTACAAGAAAAAAACAAACAACCCCATCAAAAAGTGGGCAAAGGATATGAATAGACATTTCTCAAAAGAAGACATTCATACAGCCAACAAACACATGAAAAAATGCTCATCATCAATATATTAATTTTTAACGAGTTACTTGACACACAGAGAATCTGGCT
>NW_020263706.1:0-2430 GCF_003255815.1 Theropithecus gelada | reverse complement strand
GTACACACATATGTCCATAGGCACATCCACACTCAGAGACACATATGTATGCACAGATACACAGAAACAGACACACATATGTACACAGGCATGTCCACACTCACACACACATATACGGACACATGTGCACACAGACACATATACAGGCATATGCACACACAGACATACAGAAACACACACACATACATTCACATGCATGCACATACAGGCATATGCACGCACAGACACAGAAACATGCACACACATGCGTGCGCAGGCATGTCCACACTCACACACACACATACGTGCACACAGACACATAGGCATATGCATGCAGACATGTAGAAACATGTACACACATATATCCATAGGCACGCCCACACTCACACACTCTCATGTGCACACACAAGCATATGCATGCACAGATACACAGAAACACACACACACATGCATGCACACACACAGGCATATGCATGCAGACATGCAGAAACACGTACACACACATGTCCATAGGCACACCCACACTCTCATGTGCACACACAGGCATATGCACAGATACACAGAAACACACACACACGTGCATATGCACGCCCACACTCACACAGACACATACACTCACATGCAGGCACACAGACACACATACAGGCATATGCACACACAGACACAGAAACACGCACACACATATGTGCACAGGCATGCCAACACACACGTACACTCACATGCATGTACACAGATGCACATACAGGCATACGCACACAGATACACAGAAACACGCACACATACGTGCATAGGCATGCCCAGATTCACATGCATGCACACACACAGACGTGTATGCACAGACACACAGAAATGTGTACACACATCAATGCATAGGCATGTTCACACTCACAGACACACATGCATTCACAGACACACACAGACGTGTGTGAACCCACAGAAACGTGTACACACATCAACGCAAAGACATGTTCACACTCAGACACACACGTACACTCACATGCATGCCCTGAGACACACACAGGCATATGCACGCACAGACACACATACACACACACACACGGACACACGCAAGGAGACACACGCAGACGCCACACACAGATGCACACACACGGGCGCGTGTGCACACACGGACCCACATAGACACACGCAGACACCACGCACACCTGTGAACACACGTGTGCACACGCACATACGGACACAGCCACGCACCCTCACGCTGCACGGCGGCGGAACTCCGGCCCGCCCTTCCTGCAAACGCCTGACACGGTGTTGCCGGAGTGAAAAAACACACACGCAAATGACTCTTAAAGTGGGGTTAGCGCGTCGTTTCTCCCCGCTCTTGCCGGAGTGAAAAACACACACGCAAATGACTCTTAAAGTGGGGTTAGCGCGTCGTTTCTCCCCACTCTTGCCGGAGTGAAAAACACACACGAAAATGACTCTTAAAGTGGGGTTAGCGCGTCCTTTCTCCCCACTCTTGCCGGAGTGAAAAACACACACGCAAATGACTCTTAAAGTGGGGTTAGCGCATCGTTTCTCCCCACTCTGCACCTTGCGTGGGGTTAGAACCCGGGAAGCCACGCGTGTGACGGGGCAGGGGGCGGCTGCCGGGGGCCGGAGAAGGTGACGGTCGACCGGGACGGAGCGAGGAGCCGTCGCAGGGTCGGGGGGCCGTGTGCCGGGTGAATCGGGGCCTCCCCCCTCCCCACCGCAACCTCCGTGTGGGTTGACTGTCGATGTAATGTGTCATAATTTGGCCTCCGATTCTGACAGGCCTGGCTGACTGGGGTATTAAATCATCGCCTCGAGGGACTCTCAGTCTCGCAACACGGACTGGTACAGCTGTCATCTCCTCCCACACAGTTCCTATCACTTTTGACATGATTGGATCAAAATTAGTCAGTGCATTTAGATGTAAATTATAGACATCCAAGAATAGTAATGAGCACGCACGCACACACACACACACACACAAAATACAGGCCCCTCTAGAGCCCACACGAGCCACGGCTTCCACCCGCCCCGCCCCGCGTCCCCCCGGCTGTTGAAGCAAAAGCCTGATCACGAAAGTCGCGTATCAAACAAACTCAGGAAACTTTTTCGAGGGGGCATATTTCACGACGCCTTCAATCCCCAGATAAGTCTGTCATGGGAGCTCACCCTGAAGTTCTCGGCCACCGAACGGCTCCCAACACCGACAGAGACGTACGTGGCCTCTCCTGCAGCCCGGCTCGGTCCCCCCACGGCTTTGCCTCTGTTCATGTATCTAAGATCTTTTTTTTCGCCATCGCTTTTGGATTCCTTCCTCGTGCAGAATCCTCTTCCGAGGGACAAGGAGACGGTGTCCACGGGGGCGACTGACCCGGGCATTCTTGGGGTCAGGTTTGCCGGGATAGGACAAGCGGCCACTGCTTTCGTTCTCGGCAGGTGGAGTCCGTCACTGGGGCAGGT
>NW_020263705.1:0-2430 GCF_003255815.1 Theropithecus gelada | reverse complement strand
GTACACACATATGTCCATAGGCACATCCACACTCAGAGACACATATGTATGCACAGATACACAGAAACAGACACACATATGTACACAGGCATGTCCACACTCACACACACATATACGGACACATGTGCACACAGACACATATACAGGCATATGCACACACAGACATACAGAAACACACACACATACATTCACATGCATGCACATACAGGCATATGCACGCACAGACACAGAAACATGCACACACATGCGTGCGCAGGCATGTCCACACTCACACACACACATACGTGCACACAGACACATAGGCATATGCATGCAGACATGTAGAAACATGTACACACATATATCCATAGGCACGCCCACACTCACACACTCTCATGTGCACACACAAGCATATGCATGCACAGATACACAGAAACACACACACACATGCATGCACACACACAGGCATATGCATGCAGACATGCAGAAACACGTACACACACATGTCCATAGGCACACCCACACTCTCATGTGCACACACAGGCATATGCACAGATACACAGAAACACACACACACGTGCATATGCACGCCCACACTCACACAGACACATACACTCACATGCAGGCACACAGACACACATACAGGCATATGCACACACAGACACAGAAACACGCACACACATATGTGCACAGGCATGCCAACACACACGTACACTCACATGCATGTACACAGATGCACATACAGGCATACGCACACAGATACACAGAAACACGCACACATACGTGCATAGGCATGCCCAGATTCACATGCATGCACACACACAGACGTGTATGCACAGACACACAGAAATGTGTACACACATCAATGCATAGGCATGTTCACACTCACAGACACACATGCATTCACAGACACACACAGACGTGTGTGAACCCACAGAAACGTGTACACACATCAACGCAAAGACATGTTCACACTCAGACACACACGTACACTCACATGCATGCCCTGAGACACACACAGGCATATGCACGCACAGACACACATACACACACACACACGGACACACGCATGGAGACACACGCAGACGCCACACACAGATGCACACACACGGGCGCGTGTGCACACACGGACCCACATAGACACACGCAGACACCACGCACACCTGTGAACACACGTGTGCACACGCACATACGGACACAGCCACGCACCCTCACGCTGCACGGCGGCAGAACTCCGGCCCGCCCTTCCTGCAAACGCCTGACACGGTGTTGCCGGAGTGAAAAAACACACACGCAAATGACTCTTAAAGTGGGGTTAGCGCGTCGTTTCTCCCCACTCTTGCCGGAGTGAAAAACACACACGCAAATGACTCTTAAAGTGGGGTTAGCGCGTCGTTTCTCCCCACTCTTGCCGGAGTGAAAAACACACACGAAAATGACTCTTAAAGTGGGGTTAGCGCGTCGTTTCTCCCCACTCTTGCCGGAGTGAAAAACACGCATGCAAATGACTCTTAAAGTGGGGTTAGCGCGTCGTTTCTCCCCACTCTGCACCTCGTGTGGGGTTAGAACCTGGGAAGCCACGCGTGTGACGGGGCAGGGGGCGGCTGCCGGGGGCCGGAGAAGGTGACGGTCGGCTGGGACGGACCGAGGAGCCATCGCAGGGTCGGGGGGCCGTGTGCCGGGTGAATCGGGGCCTCCCCCCTCCCCACCGCAACCTCCGTGTGGGTTGACTGTCGATGTAATGTGTCATAATTTGGCCTCCGATTCTGACAGGCCTGGCTGACTGGGGTATTAAATCATCGCCTCGAGGGACTCTCAGTCTCGCAACACGGACTGGTACAGCTGTCATCTCCTCCCACACAGTTCCTATCACTTTTGACATGATTGGATCAAAATTAGTCAGTGCATTTAGATGTAAATTATAGACATCCAAGAATAGTAATGAGCACGCACGCACACACACACACACACACAAAATACAGGCCCCTCTAGAGCCCACACGAGCC
The DNA here is from genome assembly GCF_003255815.1 of Theropithecus gelada. NCBI lineage: Eukaryota > Metazoa > Chordata > Mammalia > Primates > Cercopithecidae > Theropithecus > Theropithecus gelada. The sequence continues at coordinate 445 of NW_020263705.1, read as the reverse complement.
ACGGCTTCCACCCGCCCCGCCCCGCGTCCCCCCGGCTGTTGAAGCAAAAGCCTGATCACGAAAGTTGCGTATCAAACAAACTCAGGAAACTTTTTCGAGGGGGCATATTTCACGACGCCTTCAATCCCCAGATAAGTCTGTCATGGGAGCTCACCCTGAAGTTCTCGGCCACCGAACGGCTCCCAACACCGACAGAGACGTACGTGGCCTCTCCTGCAGCCCGGCTCGGTCCCCCCACGGCTTTGCCTCTGTTCATGTATCTAAGATCTTTTTTTTCGCCATCGCTTTTGGATTCCTTCCTCGTGCAGAATCCTCTTCCGAGGGACAAGGAGACGGTGTCCACGGGGGCGACTGACCCGGGCATTCTTGGGGTCAGGTTTGCCGGGATAGGACAAGCAGCCACTGCTTTCGTTCTCGGCAGGTGGAGTCCGTCACTGGGGCAGGT
>NW_020263704.1:0-2430 GCF_003255815.1 Theropithecus gelada | reverse complement strand
AATATAGAGTGGTTAAAGAAATTTTGATATAGTTATGGAGTAGAAAACTACGTTATTGAGACAGCCAAGTGTAAGGGGGTTCCTGGAAAAACTAAAAACTGCAACTGACCTGCTGCACAATGGGAGGAGTACACACTGGGGTGGAGCCACAGAAGTTCGTGTTGTTTGCAGCGGGGAGGAGGCTGGCCCCTCTTCTTCCTAGGTGGTACGGGGGTTCAGTCTGCCAGGCGGGAAGTGCGCTAGCAGAACTGTGGCTTTGTGGAGAGTCACTGTGTAATTTTTTCCTTTTCGTCCAATAAACCCTGCCGTGCTCACCCTTCAAATTGTCTGCAAGCCTAATTTTTCATGGCCCTGTGACAAGGACCCCCGGGCTTTTAGCTGAACTAAGAAGAATGTCCTACAACACTATCATTAAAAATGAAGACAACTGTGCAATTACTAATGAGATGTTTATTTGATTGTGAGATGTTTATTTGATTGTTGAATCAGTGAACAAAGATGAATATTAAACAGTACATATGGTTTGACCCATTTTTATGCAAATGTGTTTGTTGTTAGTACTTCTATGTATATATTTATACCAGAGGGGAAAAAAAGACAGGAAAGGTGTATGGTGAAATAATGGTAGTGAAATTTGGGGTTGATAACCTTTCTTATTTATTTAGTTTTTGTTTGTTTGTTTGTTTTTTGAGATGGAGTCTCGCTCTGTCGCCCAGGCTGGAGTGCAGTGGCACAATCCCAGCTCACTGCAACCTCCACTTCCCGGGTTCAAGCGATTCTCCTGCCTCAGCCTCCCAAGTAGCTGGGTCTACAGGCACAACCCACCATGCCCAGCTAATTTTTACATTTTTAGTAGAGACAGGGTTTCACCATATTGGCCAGGCTGATCTCAAACTCCTGACCTCGTGATCCGCCTACCTTGGCCTCCCAGAGTGCTGGGATTACAGGCGTGAGCCACCACACCCAGCCTTCTTTGTATTTTCTAACTTAACCACAACAAATAATACATTGCATATGTATTTATTTTAAAGGAGAGATGAAAAAATATGTTATATTAAGATTTACTTTTAGATAGTCTTACTTAGATTGTGATGGACACCACATACTTGTAGATAGGGAAAAATTTTTTTTTAATTAATACAATTTTAATGTATCTATTTGATTATGACACAGGACTAGGAAGTTTTATATTAGTTTTTATTCTAAAAAAAGCATTTTCCATATTTTAATAAACCATAAATGCCTTGTAAGTTCTCAATATCTTCTTTCTTCATTGAAAAGAAGTGGACCAATTCCAATTAAGTGAGAGAGAAAATATAAGGGAAAAGATCACAGATGAGTGAATATTAGACAGGAGGAAACAAACCGCAGAGGTGAAGAACCAGGGTGAAGAGGGTAGAGGAAAAGTCAGCAGAAGGTCCTTGCAGTTCCTTACCACTCCCTGAGGCAAAGTTAGTTTCTCCTTCTTTGTACTCCTACTGTCTTCATTGGCATGTCTTTAACAGCACTTCCCATGTCTCATTTAGTATATTTATTTATCTGTTTGAGAGTCTTGGTCTCTGAAAGCCTGTTTTCTAGCCCTATCTACTAGTCCCGCCTAGAGCTAAGAAATGTAAATCAAGACTATTTTAGACAAAGGGAAAGATAAATATTGAACTGAAAAATCACCTGACAATCAGACCCATTCATGCAAGTAAACAATTCTAAATTCTTAATGTCTAGCTAAGTAAAAGACAATTTTCAAAACAACATGATTTCACTGTGATCACTTTTTTAAAAATATGAATAAATATACTCTATATACATATTATTATAAATATATAAATGCAATTCTGGAAGGATACAAAGGTTAATATTAGTAGAAGTAGTATGCTTGGCATTTATTTGAATTAATAAGTAAATATATTTTTAATAATGCATAAAATTGGTAAAACTGAAGATATAAATATCTTCGGACACAAATATTTCATATACTTTGTTTTCTTTTGTCTGTCAGACAAAAGGAAATAAAACATTAAGATTATAAACAATTTTTTCCCAAGGAGGATGCCATGATCCTAGTTATTTTTAGCTTTCCCAAAGCACGTTTGTTTTGCTACCACAAAGCTGTTAATTAAAACAGCTACATTTCCAAACTACTGAGTATGCTAATTATATTCCTTATTCCTTCTTCCCTCCCTCACCTCACCCTGTTTTATTCTTAATTCACGCTGCATATAAACAGCAATTAAAGTACAAATCAGAATGTTACTTGCACATATACATTTCATTATTATACACAATCTGTACTCTTAAAAACATCTGCCTTTTACAGGAAACGTAGCCCAAAAAATTTTCCTCTAATCAAATAAGAAAACTATTAACAGTATATGTAGATTATAATAAAAATATACTCATAAAAGAATTTAAAAGAGTTTTATCATTTCTTTC
>NW_020263703.1:0-2430 GCF_003255815.1 Theropithecus gelada | reverse complement strand
GGATGGGAACCAGCTTGGGGCAGGAGGGATGAGGGGGCAGGGGGCTCTCCCAGCCCTGCCTCACATTTGAAGGATGCCGTCTGGGTGGCAGCATGGTTTAGGTTAGACAAGGCGGCCCCTAGGTTTATAGCCTGGCCTCGGGCAGGATGCCGCCATGCCACCTTTTCTTCTGCACATCCTGACCTGGCACCCTACCTAGTTAAAGGTCGTCAGGCCTCCTGCCCCCTGGGCATTGCCGCCACTCCCTGCCCAGGCACAGCTGTTCTTGTCCTGGACTAATCTTCAGAGATTCTTATCCAGCCCACAGCTTTGCTGGACATCACAGGCTGGGCCAGGCCCCCTGCCCAGCACTAACATCTCTTTGTGAGTCTCAACCAGACTGAACTGCAGCTTCAGGGTCAGGGTAGGCGCTGACTTAATTGATGTGACCCAGGACAAGGGGTGTCACATCTGCTTAAGTTTTTGGCCTGTATTATCTCTTTGGGGCATGATACTCCTCTGTCCCATGCTTAGGTGCCCATATGTGGCCACAGTGCCTTTCCTACCACCATCCCTACTTGAGGCCAGTGTCCAGGGATCTGTGGCTCCAGGCAGAAGGCTGAGTGCAGAGCCAGGCCTGGGCAGCCATTCTGCAAGGGCCGAAGGAGCTGACAGCCCTGACCACCCAGCCCATGGCCATCCATTCCCCTTCACCGTGGCTGGCCCCTCGTCCACCATCCTTCCAGGGGCCAGGCCTGGGCCCAAACTGACTTTTGCCTGCCCCTGGTGCCCGTCCTGTTGTTGGCTGAGCATGATGGTCTTGTCCATTTCCTTGATTATCCTCAATAAGAGGGTTATAGAGCCATGTGGGGACATCACATCTGTCTACTAGGTCCTCACCAGAGACAGGACTGCCTTGGGCCGGGCCTGGGATAGTCAGGGGTCACACTCGCCTGTTGGGACCTAACTTCAGCGGCTTCAATCTGGGCAAGGGCCTGATGGGCGGCTGCCCCTTCTCTGCTTCTGGGAGGCAGGAGAGGAAGGTCAGGCAGGAGATCTGCTTCCTGCCCACCTGAGGCTGGTTGGAAGCAGGGCGCCCACCTGTGCCTGTCTCACCTTGCTGCAGGTGCATCGGAGGCTGAACCCCTCTCCTGATCTCCTGCAGGTGCAGATTCCAGGTTTCCAATGGGTGTTGGGGTGGGCTCCAGTGCTCTCCTGACCCTAGGGAACCCTGGGCTCCATGAGGCCTTGACCTAGCCAGTTTCTCACACTGTCACCTCCCCAAACATGGGGCTGCATGCTCTGTGCCTTGGGTGGGACATTGGAAGAAGTTCCACCTTCCAGGTTTGGATCACAGTAAAGCTTCTGCCATGGACATGTGCTGGCCGAGACAGATGTGGTTGAAGCAGCCCTGTCACTTTGGCCTTGGGCAAGTCACCTGTGCCTTGCTTCCCTTTCCCCAGCAGCCAGACGGGGATAATAGCACCTATTTCACCCGCAGTCAAGTGCTCACTTGTTAGCAGGAACTGAGTCCCAGAGGAGGTGCAGGCAGAGCCATTGAAGCAACACTGCAGCTGGACCTGGGTGTGAGTCCCTGCTCCTGGCTGTGAGATGCACCTCTCCCTCTGTTTATTCATCTAAAGGATAGGGCTGTGCTGTTCTGAAGTTGCTGTGACAACTGAACTGGCCTCTGTGAGTTGGTGGTGGCCTCCTGAGATGGTTTGAGGTGAGCTGGAGGTGTGTATTGAATGCCCCCTCGCACCCACGGGGAAGACCCACTTAGGGAAGACTCACCTGTCTGTATGGAGGAATACAGGTTCTCTGCCCCTCAGCTGTCCTCTGTCCCTTCCCAGCCCCCTCTGCTGTCCTGCAGGCTCTGGCGGTGGCCATCCAGCTTGGTGGCCATCTGACTGATCCACTCTTCCAGGTGGACCCTCTCTCCTCACGTGGTGCAGGTCCCATTGCACCACCTCCAGACAGGCCATACTAGCCCCCAGGGCCTCCTTTCTCTGCTACCCAGCCCCAACCCCCAGGTATGTGCCACCTCCCTAAAGCCTGCTGTGTTCACCAGCTGTGTTTGAACTCAGTCTCTGTGCAAGGCCTCATGCAAAGGCTGAATCAGCCTGGCTTGTAGAGGGCCAGAAGACCAAAGCTCAAAGAGAGAGTAACGGTCTCCCAGAGTCCACTTAGCCTCAGCCCCAGAGCTGCGTCCGTGCTGTTCCTGGCTCCAGTGATCCAGTTCTCCCCCGTGACGCCTGTAAGGGCTCCTGTGGTGATGGAGGTGGCTGGAGAGAACAGGCTGCCATAACCCTCCCTCTTTGAGAAGGCCCAATGGGGAATGTTTTAGGCATCAGGGCATCCCGGGGAGCATCTTCCAGGGACCCCTCCTACACCCTGCCCCGCTCTGGCTCTCTAGTGAGAAATTGCAGTTGCTTGGACAGCGGGGCTGAC
>NW_020263702.1:0-2430 GCF_003255815.1 Theropithecus gelada | reverse complement strand
TTGTATTTTTAGTAGAGATGGGGTTTCACCATGTAGGCCAGGGTGGTCTTAACTCCTGATCTCAAGTTATCCGCCTGCCTTGGCCTCCCAAAGTGCTAGTATTACAGGCATGAACCACTGCACCTGGCCCATTTATTGCAAGTTTTCGAGAGCACTACTATATTTATTGTTCTTCCACATCATAGATCTGTGCCAAATACAGAATAAGTTTCCAGGTATTTGTTGAAGTCAGAAGTGAAAATAAGAAGACACCAATTGAATAATAACTAAACAAGAACACATTCAAGTTAATACCAGCTGACAAACAAGGTCGTCAAAGTATTATCAGAATACCTAATAACTGCTACCTGGGCTTTATATACTTGGCCACAGTTTCCATTATTCAGAATTGCAGAATCTTGCCTTCCCTATACTCCAAAATATGTGAATAAATCATGTAGTGGACAATGGCAGAAGTATAAGAAAGTATAGGTCACTCCCATACTGAAACTGCTATTTGTCATATTCTTTTTTTCTCTCTCTCTCTCTCACCCAGGCTGGAGTGCAGTGGCATGATGGCACCTCACTGAGAACCTCCACCTCCAGAGTTCAAGTGATTCTGGTACCTCAGCCTCCCAAATAGCTGGGACTACAGGTGTGTGTCACCTTGCCCCACTCATTTTTGTATTTTTAGTAGAGATGGTGTTTTACCATGTTAGCTTGGCTGGTCTTGAACTCCTGACCTCAGGTGATCCACCCACCTCAACCTTCCAAAGTGCTAGGTTTACAGACATGAGCCTGAGTTTCTTATATACTTTGGATGTTAACCTCTTATCAGATATGTGGTTTACAAATATTTTCTCCCATTCTTTTGGTTGTGTCTTCACTCTGTTGATTGTTTTTTTTTTTCTTTCTTTCTTTCCTGTGCAGAAGCTATTTAGTTTGATGTAATTCCATTTATATATTTTTGTAACCTGTGCTTTTGGAGTCATATCCAAAAAATCCTTGCCAATATCATGGAGCATTTCCCCTAAGTTTTCTTTTAGTAGTTTTTTAGTTTCAGGTCTTACATTTAAGTTTGCAATACATTTTGAGTTGATGTTTGGATATGGTGTGAGACAAAGTTCTGATTTCATTCTACCGTATGTAGTTATTCAGTTTTCTCAGCAACATGTATTGAAGAGACTGCCCTTTCCCCGTTGTGTATTCTTGGCACTTTTGTCAAAAATCAATTGACCATAAATGTATTGGTTTAGTTCTGGGCTCTATTTTGTTCTGCTGGTATGTCTGATTTCACGTGTCAACCTCAAAAATCTGAGACAGGTCTCAGTGAATTCAGAAAGTTTATTTTGCCAATGTTGAAAATGTGCGCCTGTGGTACAGCCTCAGGAGGTCCTGACGACATGTGCTCAAGGTGGTGGGGGCATAGCTGGTTTGTTTTTTTTTTTTGAGACAGAGTCTCGCTCTGTTGCCTAGGCTGGAGTGCAGTGGTGCAATCTTGGTTCACCACAACCTTTGCCTCCCAGGTTCAAGCAGTTCTCTGCCTCAGCCTCCCAAGTAGCTTGGATTACAGGCTCCCGCCACTTGCCCGGCTAATTTTTGTATCTTTAGTAGAGACAGGGTTTCACTATCTTTACCAGGCTGATCTTGAACTCCTGACCTTGTGATCCACCCACCTCAACCTCCCAAAGTCTGGGATTACAGGCATAAGCCACCACACCTGGCCAGTTTTATACATTTTAGGGAGACATAAGACATTAATCAATATACGTAAGACATACATTGATTGGTTCCATCAGGAAAGGTGGGACCACTCAAGCACAGAGGGTGCTTTCAGGTCACAGGTAAGTGAGAGACAAATGGTTGCATTTTTTTTGAGTTTCTGATTAGCCTTTCCAAAGGAGGCAATCAGATATGCATTTATCTCAGTGAGCAGAGGGATGACTTTGAATCGAATGGGAGGCAAGCTTGCCCTAAACAGTTTTCAGCTTGACTTTTCCCTTTAGTTTAGTGATTTTTGGGTCTCTAAGATTTATTTTCCTTTCACATTTCCCCCCTTTTCCTTTTTTAAAATATTTTGGAGAAAGCATTTTAGAAGAAAGTGAGTCTCTGGTCTCAGGTTTTCTCTGATCATTCACGACTAGGATGGTTTACTCCTAGATGTGCAGGTCCTGAGTTAAGAAAACTCATTTTTAGCAGGTTGAGAATTCTCATGTTCTATGAAGAGAAAACTGGGAGAAAAAGGGAGAAAAACAACAACAAACAAAAGAACAATCCTGGAAAATCAATATAGACCACATTACTCTGAAGTCTGTACATCAGTAGGCAGGTATGAAAGTGGCTTATGTATGTAAATAGGTTGCTGTTACTTTCTTCTGACATTAAGTTGTCCAGATTCATTTTGCAGGGCTTTAAGAAATCACATCTTAGTTTTCAGTGATTTCAAATTAG
>NW_020263701.1:0-2430 GCF_003255815.1 Theropithecus gelada | reverse complement strand
TCTTCTGGCTTGTAGAGTTTCTGCCGAGAGATCTGCTGTGAGTCTGATGGGCTTCCCTTTGTGGGTAACCCGACCTTTCTCTCTGGCTGCCCTTAAGATTTTTTCCTTCATTTCAACTTTGGTGAATCTGGCAATTATGTGTCTTGGAGTTGCTCTTCTCGAGGAGTATCTTTGTGGCGTTCTCTGTATTTCCTGGATTTGAATGTTGGCCTGCCCTACTAGGTTGGGGAAGTTCTCCTGGATGATATCCTGAAGAGTGTTTTCCAACTTGGTTCCATTTTCCCCCTCACTTTCAGGCACCCCAATCAGACGTAGATTTGGTCTTTTTACATAATCCCATACTTCTTGCAGGCTTTGTTCATTTCTTTTTCTTCTTTTTTCTTTTGGTTTCTCTTCTCGCTTCATTTCATTCATTTGATCCTCAATCGCTGATACTCTTTCTTCCAGTTGATCGAGTCGGTTACTGAAGCTTGTGCATTTGTCACGTATTTCTCGTGTCATGGTTTTCATCTCTTTCATTTCGTTTATGACCTTCTCTGCATTAATTACTCTAGCCGTCAATTCTTCCACTTTTTTTTCAAGATTTTTAGTTTCTTTGCGCTGGGTACGTAATTCCTCCTTTAGCTCTGAGAAATTTGATGGACTGAAGCCTTCTTCTCTCATCTCGTCAAAGTCATTCTCCGTCCAGCTTTGATCCGTTGCTGGCGATGAGCTGCGCTCCTTTGCCGGGGGAGATGTGCTCTTATTTTTTGAATTTCCAGCTTTTCTGCCCTGCTTTTTCCCCATCTTTGTGGTTTTATCTGCCTCTGGTCTTTGATGATGGTGATGTACTGATGGGGTTTTGGTGTAGGTGTCCTTCCTGTTTGATAGTTTTCCTTCTAACAGTCAGGACCCTCAGCTGTAGGTCTGTTGGAGATTGCTTGAGGTCCACTCCAGACCCTGTTTGCCTGGGTATCAGCAGCAGAGGCTGCAGAAGGTAGAATATTTTTGAACCGCGAGTGTACCTGTCTGATTCTTGCTTTGGAAGCTTCCTCTCAGGGGTGTACTCCACCCTGTGAGGTGTGGGGTGTCAGACTGCCCCTAGTGGGGGATGTCTCCCAGTTAGGCTACTCAGGGGTCAGGGACCCACTTGAGCAGGCAGTCTGTCCCTTCTCAGATCTCAACCTCCGTGTTGGGAGATCCACTGCTCTCTTCAAAGCTGTCAGACAGAGTCGTTTGCGTCTGCAGAGCTTTCTGCTGCTTTTTTGTTGTTGTTGTTGTTGTTGTTGTTGTGTAGCTGTGCCCTGTCCCCAGAGGTGGAGTCTACAGAGACAGGCAGGTTTCCTTGGGCTGCTGTGAGCTCCACCCAGTTGGAGCTTCCCAGCAGCTTTGTTTACCTACTTAAGCCTCAGCAATGGCAGGCGCCCCTCCCCCAGCCTCGCTGCTGCCTTGCCGGTAAATCACAGACTGCTGTGCTAGCAATGAGGGAGGCTCCCTGGGCGTGGGACCCTCCTGGCCAGGTGTGGGATATGATCTCCTGGTGTGCCTGTTTGCTTAAAGCGCAATATTGGGGTGGGAGTTACCCGATTTTCCAGGTGTTGTGTGTCTCAGTTCCCCTGGCTAGGAAAAGGGATTCCCTTCCCCCTTGCGCTTCCCAGGTGAGGCGATGCCTCGCCCTGCTTCAGCTCTCGCTGGTCGGGCTGCAGCAGCTGACCAGCACCGATCGTCCGGCACTCCCCAGTGAGATGAACCCAGTACCTCAGTTGAAAATGCAGAAATCACCGGTCTTCTGTGTCGCTCGCGCTGGGAGTTGGAGACTGGAGCTGTTCCTATTCGGCCATCTTGCTCCACCCCCCAGTTCTTTTACTTTTGAAGGATAAACACCTAAAGCTATATTAGCAAGATATGGTTACATAATATAAACATAGCAGCCTCTGAAAACACTTGCTGTTTTTTGTTTCCATCAAACTTGCTTTAGAAAGAAAAAATAAATCAAGATTTTCCCCGATATTGTTCTCGTTTTTAGAGTTTCTCACTTTAACCTGAAAGGAGGCATTGAGTTCTTTGAGTCACACTTTTCTTATCCTTGACCCACTTGATTCCTAAAGTTAATTTCTCATTTTTAAAATGCACATTACATCATCTGTTTGTATGAATATTTACAAAAAAAAGAACTTGTGGTTAAAAATCCCCTGTGATTCCAAAAGCTGTTTTTATGACTTTTAAGTGTGCAATATTGAGTTGATGAACATAATAAGTTTTTTTTAAATTTAACAGCAATATGTTTCCCTCACTGAGCTTCGACTGGGTCTTATGAAGAGGATTCTCAGAGTGGAGCCTCAGAGAGCAAGGCAGTCATTACTGACTTTACTAAAGTTTTGTGAATATATGTTGCCATATCACCAACATTTCCGTGATTTAAATTCAACACTAAATTGGCTCTGGTAATGT
>NW_020263700.1:0-2430 GCF_003255815.1 Theropithecus gelada | reverse complement strand
GGTGGGTTTGGTTTTCATAAAGCCAGAATCTCCAGACAAAGGGATTAGGAGCTGGCTTTATGTTTTCCCCAGCGGCCACTAGGGCGACTAACGTTAGAGTCAGACTACCTAACTGCATGTTTGCAGTGAGCTATGCTGTCGGCGCAGGGTGAGTTTTAAGGGGTTGTTCTTAGCTCTGTCCACAGTCCACGTGTCCGGTGCTTCAGCCGCCGCCGTGATTGGTCCCAGGAGGTCGGAGGTTGGGTCCACCGGCTTGACGTGGGTGTAGTGGATCCACGACGCGATGCCTTCTTCCTTTAGGGCGGTTGGTGTGGTTAGGAGTACCTGGAATGGTCCTTTCCACCTGGGTTCTAGGGTCTCTTGTCAGTGTCGCTTGACCAGGACCCAGTCTCCTGGCTGGTACGGATGGGGTGTCGGCGGGGGACCGGTCTCATATAGTTCCTTCAGCTTGGGCCAGATTTCTTGATGAATTTTCTGCAAGGCTTGTAGGGAAAATAAGAGTTCAGAGACATTTTCTGTTTCAGACTTGAGCAGATCATCTTTTAGGCTGGGAACTAAGGGTGGGGGTCTACCATACATAATTTCATAAGGGGTAAGATTCAGTCTGTAAGGGGTATTACGGGCCCGGAACAGAGCGTAGGGGAGAAGGACTACCCAATTAGCGCCAGTCTCCATAGTCAATTTAGTTAAGGTCTCTTTTAAGGTCCGATTCATCCTTTCTACCTGTCCTGAACTCTGGGGCCTGTAGGCGCAATGGAGTTTCCAATTTGCCCCAAGGATGGAAGCCAAATCCTGACTTACCTTAGCGATGAAAGCGGGCCCATTATCTGACCCTATCTGGACGGGGAAGCCATACCTGGGAAGGATATCTTCCAGAATTTTCTTTGCTACGACCTGAGCAGTTTCTCTTTTGGTTGGGAATGCTTCAGTCCACCCTGAAAAAGTACCTACAAAGACAAGTAAGTATCGGTACCTGTACTTTCCTGGCTTTATTTCAGTAAAATCTACTTCCCAGTAGATACCAGGCCTGGTTCCCCTGAGCCTTGTTCCTGCTGCAGCTTGAGATTGGGGGTATGCGTTGTTAAGCTGGCAGACTTTGCAACTTGTCACGATACTGCTGGCCGTCTCAGCTATATGTCTGATTTTGAGCTTGGAGCGTCTGATCAGGTCTATCATCCGCCGGGCCCCCAGGTGGGTGGTTCGGTGGATGGGTTCTAACACCTGTTGTCCTAATTTTTCTGGTAGGATGGTTTGGTCATTAGTATCAGTCCACCACCCATTCTGGATTTGTTTCAGGGGAAGTTTGTCAATCCACTGGAGATCTTGTTCTGAATATTCAGGGAAATATGGCAAGTCCCGGGGGCCCGGGTCAGGGAGCTGGAGTGTAAGGAGTTGGCTGGGAGCCTTTGCCACATTCCTTGCAGTTTGGTCTGCCAGAAAGTTGCCTTGAGCAGTTGGAGTAGCTGGTTTCTGATGCCCTGGGCAATGCACAATGGCTAACTTTTCTGGCCTCCATAGGGCTGTTAGCAGGGCTAGGATCTCTTGCTTGTTTTTTATCTCTTTTCCTTCAGCCGTCAGTAACCCTCGCTCCCTGTAAATGGCCCCATGTATATGCGCCATTGCAAAAGCATATCGGCTGTCTGTATATACTGTCAGCTTCTTCCCCGCCCTTAAGGTAAGAGCTTGGGTGAGAGCTATCAGTTCAGCCTTCTGGGCCGATGTCCCCGGGGGCAGGGGTTCCACCCAGATTACCTCAGTCACTGAAGTCACTGCCGCTCCAGCGTACCTCTGGCCTTGATGCATGAAGCTGCTCCCATCAGTGAACCAAACGAGGTTGGCGTCAGGAAGTGGGCGGTCCTGCAGGTCTTCTCGACTCCGTGCACCTGAGCTAGTATCTCGGTGCAGTCATGGAGTGGGGCGTCCAGGTCCGGGTTGGGCAGCAGCGAGGCAGGGTTTAAGGTCGTTGGGGGCAGGAAAGTTATCCTGAGAGGATTTAGTAGTAGTCCTTGGTAGTGGGTGAGCTGGGCGTTACTCATCCATCGATTAGGTGGCTGTCTGAGTACACCTTCGATGGCATGTGGAGTAACGACCCGCAATTCTTGTCCCATGACAAGTTTATCAGCATCTTGCACCATCAGAGCTGTGGCCGCAATCATTCGGAGACAAGGGGGCCACCCAGCAGACACTGGGTCTAACTTCTTTGACAGGTAGGCAACTGGCCTCCGCCAGGGGCCTAAGTTCTGAGTTATTACCCCCTTGGCGACACCTGTATTCTCGCCCACATATAGGTGGAAGGGCTTGGTAACATCAGGTAGCCCTAGTGCAGGTGCAGAGAGTAAGGCGGTTTTAATCTGTTGGAAAGCCGACTCGGCTTCGTCTGTCCAATTAAATGGCTGCTGCCCCCGGGTTGCCTGATACAAGGGTTTAGCC
>NW_020263699.1:0-8615 GCF_003255815.1 Theropithecus gelada | reverse complement strand
CCATCATTCTTAGCAAACTATCACAAGAACAGAAAACCAAACACCGCATGTTCTCACTCATAGGTGGGAACTGAACAATGAGATCACTTGGACTCGGGAAGGGGAACATCACACACCGGGGCCTATCATGGGGAGGGGGGCGGGGGGAGGGATTGCATTGGGAGTTATACCTGATGTAAATGACGAGTTGATGGGTGCAGCACACCAACAAGGCACAAGTATACATATGTAACAAACCTGCACGTTATGCACATGTACCCTACAACTTACAGTATAATAATAATAAATAAATTTTAAAAAAAACAAAAAACAAAAAACAAACAAACAAAAAAAAATAATAATAAAATATGTAACTAAAGTCAACACTTTCCTGTATGCCAAGTTCTTTTGGGTAATAAAGTCTAATGATGGGCTTCAAAGATGCTAGGATTTTTGGAGTAGGGAAAGACAACAGAGAGAAAGGAGGTAGCATCCTCACCCCCAGGCCTTAAGTTATCTGAGGTGTGAGAGATGAAACAGTTGCCAATGACAGGGGAAGCTGCTTTATCAGGGAACAGAAAGTCTTCATTTACATCAAGGAGGTGACAGGACCAAGAAACTGCGGAACATATGGGGGTTTATTCATGTCTTATTGTGAATTCCAGTGTGCAGGGAAAGATGGAGATAGATTCAGATTTGATTCACTGTGAATTCCAGGGGTGGGGAACAGGGGTTTAGGAGGGCAGAAAGAGATGGGGATAGAGTCATATTTGAGAAGCATAGAAGCAGGTCCATTGATAAGAGATTAGATGGGAGCCTTGGCCTCTGATGGTGACTAAGGAGGGAGGGATGAGAAGTGTAATGGTTATGTGATAAGTCCCAGCAGTCCAGGAGCATCAGTGATAGAAGTCCTGGGTTGGGAAGGGAGCTTTACCTGAGTACTGAGACCTGAGGGACTTGCCATTGCTGAGATACGGTGACAACTGGCAATATGCAATAAGGTAATGCCCCCAGGGCAATGTATCTGGTCCATAAACATATTTTATTGGTCTTTATATCCCCAGTACCCAGCAAGGTTCCCAGCACACAGTTGGTGCCTGTACTGTTTACACAGGTAGCAATGTCAACATTATCCAGCCCCCTCCATACCTCTCTCATTTCACCTTGAATTACTGTCCTCCATGCTCACCCAACTTGCAACACTGGGCTTGGTTGTATTCCCAAGCCTACCAAGCTCCTTCTCATCTGAGAGTTTATGTAGTTATCAGCCCATCTACCTGGACACCCCCACCCCTACTCAGCCAGTTCCTCATATGCCTGGCTCCTTCTTATCACTCAAACCTCTGCTCAAATGCTTCCTTTTCAGAGATGACTTGCTTGGCCTCTTATCTTCAGCATGACACCGCTGTCTACCTCATCATCATATTTTATTTCTTTTAGAGCACTTATCAACAATTCCTTATGTATTTGTTTGTGTGTGTGTATACTACTGGTTTCTTGTACATTTTCTGTCTGCACTAGATTGCCTGTGAAGGCAGAAGCATAATCGGTCTGCCTTATCTTCATGTCCTGACTCTTAAAATGGTAAATGCAGTAAATATTCATTGAAAAACTGTCGAAAAAATATTTTGTTTAAGTATCTTCAAAGTTTTCAAGCACAACAACCATTGTATAGTTTAAAAGCCCCCATAGTTCATGAATAACCAACCCTCCGCAGCCTGGCAAGATCGGGATGTGGCTCAATATTCCCGAGATAGCTCATCACACTTCATCTGCAACTAACCGTGTGGTTTCAGTGGCCGAAGCTGAATAGCTCACAAGAGGAGTAAGCAAGTATTTGGCAGGGTCATTTGCCAAAGAGTCATTGCCCCTAATCAAAAAGCAATTAATTACGGGAATTAAGGAAAAGAAATGGTCTTCATGTCCCTGGGCCACCTTTTCTGAATGACTCAGGCGGCCCAGGGCAAGTCAGGACATAAAAGTAAAAATAAGCCCTGTGCTTCAAAGGCACACTGAGGCTTTGACAATAAAGCTGCTGAGACGGCAGGTCACAGGTAAGGAGACCTGAGTGTAGAAGGTTTTAAAAAGCATGCCTTTAAAAGTAAAGGAAACAGAGGAAGAAAATGATTTTTATAATTACAATTTAAAAATACTGATTTAAAAAAAAATAACTTAGCATAGGTTAAAGAGAGAGAAGATTTACAGCACTGGGAAAACCAAAGAGAATCCGTGTAAAGTGTTGTCATGGGATTAAGCAATTGAGATAAGCCCTTTCCAGCTCGAATAAAGGGTATTAGTTTGAAAGCAAAGTGGGCTTTGTCTCTGCCACTTTGTCCATTTGATTTTTATTTTCTGGTCAACTTGACCTTTGAGTCTTACTCAAGTGATTTTTGACCTAGTTGTGGCATGGGGCCTGTAGCTGTATAAAACAGTAACTTATTTGATTACATTGTTCAGCCACTATAAGATTCCTTCATTTTTTTCCCTACTTTTGAAAAGGTTTTCTCACCTCAGCTAAACAAAATTGGTCTTTTCAGTTTATGGCTACAAACAATAGCTCATATTGTTTTAGTACTTTCCAAAGTTAAGAAATGAATTTAGCAATCATCCAGTTAATTCCCAACTCTCTGTCCATTTTATGGATGAGCAAAGTAAGCCCTAGAATCCTGAAGGACCTGGCTCAAGAGCACAGCTAGCAGGTGGCAGGACAGAAAACCCAGCTGTTGAGCCAGGTGGACCCATGTTTGAATCTATCTCCACTATTCATTACCTGTATGAAGGGACCATCGCTTCTGTATCTGCAACAAGACTATTTCTTTGACTGAACCTCAGTTTCCTCATCTATAATATGGGGAAAAGATCATGAATTCTGTAAACATTTATAATGCAGAAGCACTATCCTGGAATCTAGGGATGTAGATACAATAAAAAATAGACATGTGGAATTTACTGTTTTGATGAATTGGTAACTATGAATCTCATCAAAAGAAAGCAGAATGGAGATATTCTGAGCAGGGAGTTTGGGGGAGAAATAAGAGTGATTCCTCCTATCTGCTGCTAAGGCCATGAAGACACTACACCAAGAGGAGGAGTAGGCTTGGCCAGGTCCATATTCCAGGCCCTGTTGAAAAGGCTCTTAGCTCTGTCTCCTTCACACCTTCAGACTCTATACACAGACTATATTCTCTGTGCCTTGGTATGTAGTATTCTAGAATAATGGCTTCTATTCAGTAGGGGTTTGACACAGACATTTTTCATGTCATAGCTCATATAGAAAATTTAGTTTTCATAGAAATGTATAGCCCAACACAGGGATAGGTAAATGTTTCTGTAAAGGGCCAGATGGTAAATATTTTTGGCTATGTGAATCATATAGTTTCTGTCACAGCTGCTCAACTCTGCCATTATAGCTACACAGAAGCCATAGACAGTGTGGCCAAGGACAAGGATGGCTAAGTTTCCATAAAATTTGATTTACAAAAACAGGTTATGGGATGGATTTGGCCCACTGACTGTTTGCCAACCCCTGGCCTAGCAAAAAGTTAAAACTCAATAAATATTAACAGTCATTCATTAAATCAAAAACACATTTACGGGGGGCGGAGCAAGATGGCCGAATAGGAACAGCTCCAGTCTCCAACTCCCAGCGCCAGCGACACAGAAGACCGGTGATTTCTGCATTTTCAACTGAGGTACTGGGTTCATCTCACTGGGGAGTGCCTGACGATCGGTGCTGGTCAGCTGCTGCAGCCCGACCAGCGAGAGCTGAAGCAGGGCGAGGCATTGCCTCACCTGGGAAGCGCAAGGGGGAAGGGAATCCCTTTTCCTAGCCAGGGGAACTGAGACACACAACACCTGGAAAATCGGGTAACTCCCACCCCAATATTGCGCTTTAAGCAAACAGGCACACCAGGAGATCATATCCCACACCTGGCCGGGAGGGTCCCACGCCCACGGAGCCTCCCTCATTGCTAGCACAGCAGTCTGTGATCTACCGGCAAGGCAGCAGCGAGGCTGGGGGAGGGGCGCCCGCCATTGCTGAGGCTTAAGTAGGTAAACAAAGCTGCTGGGAAGCTCGAACTGCGTGGAGCTCACAGCAGCTCAAGGAAACCTGCCTGTCTCTGTAGACTCCACCTCTGGGGACAGGGCACAGCTACACAACAACAACAACAACAACAAAGCAGCAGAAAGCTCTGCAGATGCAAACGACTCTGTCTGACAGCTTTGAAGAGAGCAGTGGATCTCCCAACACGGAGGCTGAGATCTGAGAAGGGACAGACTGCCTGCTCAAGTGGGTCCCTGACCCCTGAGTAGCCTAACTGGGAGACATCCCCCACTAGGGGCAGTCTGACACCCCACACCTCACAGGGTGGAGTACACCCCTGAGAGGAAGCTTCCAAAGCAAGAATCAGACAGGTACACTCGCTGTTCAGAAATATTCTATCTTCTGCAGCCTCTGCTGCTGATACCCAGGCAAACAGGGTCTGGAGTGGACCTCAAGCAATCTCCAACAGACCTACAGCTGAGGGTCCTGACTGTTAGAAGGAAAACTATCAAACAGGAAGGACACCTACACCAAAACCCCATCAGTACATCACCATCATCAAAGACCAGAGGCAGATAAAACCACAAAGATGGGGAAAAAGCAGGGCAGAAAAGCTGGAAATTCAAAAAATAAGAGCACATCTCCCCCGGCAAAGGAGCGCAGCTCATCGCCAGCAACGGATCAAAGCTGGACGGAGAATGACTTTGACAAGATGAGAGAAGAAGACTTCAGTCCATCAAATTTCTCAGAGCTAAAGGAGGAATTACGTACCCAGCGCAAAGAAACTAAAAATCTTGAAAAAAAAGTGGAAGAATTGATGGCTAGAGTAATTAATGCAGAGAAGGTCATAAACGAAATGAAAGAGATGAAAACCATGACACGAGAAATACGTGACAAATGCACAAGCTTCAGTAACCGACTCGATCAACTGGAAGAAAGAGTATCAGCGATTGAGGATCAAATGAATGAAATGAAGCGAGAAGAGAAACCAAAAGAAAAAAGAAGAAAAAGAAATGAACAAAGCCTGCAAGAAGTATGGGATTATGTAAAAAGACCAAATCTACGTCTGATTGGGGTGCCTGAAAGTGAGGGGGAAAATGGAACCAAGTTGGAAAACACTCTTCAGGATATCATCCAGGAGAACTTCCCCAACCTAGTAGGGCAGGCCAACATTCAAATCCAGGAAATACAGAGAACGCCACAAAGATACTCCTCGAGAAGAGCAACTCCAAGACACATAATTGCCAGATTCACCAAAGTTGAAATGAAGGAAAAAATCTTAAGGGCAGCCAGAGAGAAAGGTCGGGTTACCCACAAAGGGAAGCCCATCAGACTCACAGCAGATCTCTCGGCAGAAACTCTCCAAGCCAGAAGAGAGTGGGGGCCAATATTCAACATTCTTAAAGAAAAGAATTTTCAACCCAGAATTTCATATCCAGCCAAACTAAGTTTCATAAGTGAAGGAGAAATAAAATCCTTTACAGATAAGCAAATGCTTAGAGATTTTGTCACCACTAGGCCTGCCTTACAAGAGACCCTGAAGGAAGCACTCAACATGGAAAGGAACAACCGGTACCAGCCATTGCAAAAACATGCCAAAATGTAAAGACCATCGAGGCTAGGAAGAAACTGCATCAACTAACGAGCAAAATAACCAGTTAATATCATAATGGCAGGATCAAGTTCACACATAACAATATTAACCTTAAATGTAAATGGACTAAATGCTCCAATGAAAAGACACAGACTGGCAAACTGGATAAAGAGTCAAGACCCATCAGTCTGCTGTATTCAGGAGACCCATCTCACACGCAGAGACATACATAGGCTCAAAATAAAGGGATGGAGGAAGATTTACCAAGCAAATGGAGAACAAAAAAAAGCGGGGGTTGCAATACTAGTCTCTGATAAAACAGACTTTAAACCATCAAAGATCAAAAGAGACAAAGAAGGCCATTACATAATGGTAAAGGGATCAATTCAACAGGAAGAGCTAACTATCCTAAATATATATGCACCCAATACAGGAGCACCCAGATTCATAAAGCAAGTCCTTAGAGACTTACAAAGAGACTTAGACTCCCATACAATAATAATGGGAGACTTCAACACTCCACTGTCAACATTAGACAGATCAACAAGACAGAAAGTTAACAAGGATATCCAGGAATTGAACTCATCTCTGCAGCAAGCAGACCTAATAGACATCTATAGAACTCTCCACCCCAAATCAACAGAATATACATTCTTCTCAGCACCACATCGTACTTACTCCAAAATTGACCATATAATTGGAAGTAAAGCACTCCTCAGCAAATGTACAAGAACAGAAATTATAACAAACTGTCTCTCAGACCACAGTGCAATCAAACTAGAACTCAGGACTAAGAAACTCAATCAAAACCGCTCAACTACATGGAAACTGAACAACCTGCTCCTGAATGACTACTGGGTACATAACGAAATGAAGGCAGAAATAAAGATGTTCTTTGAAACCAATGAGAACAAAGATACAACATACCAGAATCTCTGGGACACATTTAAAGCAGTGTGTAGAGGGAAATTTATAGCACTAAATGCCCACAAGAGAAAGCAGGAAAGATCAAAAATTGACACTCTAACATCGCAATTAAAAGAACTAGAGAAGCAAGAGCAAACACATTCCAAAGCTAGCAGAAGGCAAGAAATAACTAAGATCAGAGCAGAACTGAAGGAGATAGAGACACAAAAAACCCTCCAAAAAATCAATGAATCCAGGAGTTGGTTTTTTGAAAAGATCAACAAAATTGACAGACCACTAGCAAGACTAATAAAGAAGAAAAGAGAGAAGAATCAAATCGACGCAATTAAAAATGAAAAAGGGGATATCACCACCGACCCCACAGAAATACAAACTACCATCAGAGAATACTATAAACACCTCTACGCAAATAAACTGGAAAACCTAGAAGAAATGGATAATTTCCTGGACACTTACACTCTTCCAAGACTAAACCAGGAAGAAGTTGAATCCCTGAATAGACCAATAGCAGGCTCTGAAATTGAGGCAATAATTAATAGCCTACCAACCAAAAAAAGTCCAGGACCAGATGGATTCACAGCTGAATTCTACCAGAGGTACAAGGAGGAGTTGGTACCATTCCTTCTGAAACTATTCCAATCAATAGAAAAAGAGGGAATCCTCCCTAACTCATTTTATGAGGCCAACATCATCCTGATACCAAAGCCTGGCAGAGACACAACAAAAAAAGAGAATTTTAGACCAATATCCCTGATGAACATCGATGCAAAAATCCTCAATAAAATACTGGCAAACCGGATTCAGCAACACATCAAAAAGCTTATCCACCATGATCAAGTGGGCTTCATCCCTGGGATGCAAGGCTGGTTCAACATTCGCAAATCAATAAACATAATCCAGCATATAAACAGAACCAAAGACAAGAACCACATGATTATCTCAATAGATGCAGAAAAGGCTTTTGACAAAATTCAACAGCCCTTCATGCTAAAAACGCTCAATAAATTCGGTATTGATGGAACGTACCTCAAAATAATAAGAGCTATTTATGACAAACCCACAGCCAATATCATACTGAATGGGCAAAAACTGGAAGCATTCCCCTTGAAAACTGGCACAAGACAGGGATGCCCTCTCTCACCACTCCTATTCAACATAGTGTTGGAAGTTCTGGCTAGGGCAATCAGGCAAGAGAAAGAAATCAGGGGTATTCAGTTAGGAAAAGAAGAAGTCAAATTGTCCCTGTTTGCAGATGACATGATTGTCTATTTAGAAAACCCCATTGTCTCATCCCAAAATCTCCTTAAGCTGATAAGCAACTTCAGCAAAGTCTCAGGATACAAAATTAATGTGCAAAAATCACAAGCATTCTTATACACCAATAGCAGACAAACACAGAGCCAAATCATGAATGAACTTCCATTCACAATTGCTTCAAAGAGAATAAAATACCTAGGAATCCAACTTACAAGGGATGTAAAGGACCTCTTCAAGGAGAACTACAAACCACTGCTCAGTGAAATCAAAGAGGACACAAACAAATGGAAGAACATACCATGCTCATGGATAGGAAGAATCAATATCGTGAAAATGGCCATACTGCCCAAGGTTATTTATAGATTCAATGCCATCCCCATCAAGCTACCAATGAGTTTCTTCACAGAATTGGAAAAAACTGCTTTAAAGTTCATATGGAACCAAAAAAGAGCCCGCATCTCCAAGACAATCCTAAGTCAAAAGAACAAAGCTGGAGGCATCACGCTACCTGACTTCAAACTATACTACAAGGCTACAGTAACCAAAACAGCATGGTACTGGTACCAAAACAGAGATATAGACCAATGGAACAGAACAGAGTCCTCAGAAATAATACCACACATCTACAGCCATCTGATCTTTGACAAACCTGAGAAAAACAAGAAATGGGGAAAGGATTCCCTATTTAATAAATGGTGCTGGGAAAATTGGCTAGCCATAAGTAGAAAGCTGAAACTGGATCCTTTCCTTACTCCTTATACGAAAATTAATTCAAGATGGATTAGAGACTTAAATGTTAGACCTAATACCATA
>NW_020263698.1:0-2431 GCF_003255815.1 Theropithecus gelada | reverse complement strand
AGTTGAAGACTGGAGCTGCTCCTATTCGGCCATCTTGCTCCGCCCCGCCCCCATGCCACATTTTTTATATTTGTCCACTCATCAAGGCCAAACTATAAATAATACCTTCCCATAAAAACGTCCTGAACTCCCTTAGGTCACAATGGTTCATCATTTGAGAATAGTTATTGTATTTAAAGTCAGTGAAAAAGAAAACCCACAGAATTTAGGTCCTCACTGAATTATAAATATTATTTTAAGCAATTTAATTATAAAAATGTTTAAAATATGTAAAAGTAGGAACAATGATTCCATGAATCTTCATGTACCCATTACCTAGAAACACAATTATGTATTTATGGCCATTCATCAAATTTACAACCTGACTACCCTAGGTGGACTTGTCTGGGAGCTTGTTAGACAAGTAGAATCTCAGGTCCTGCAGCACAAGTGCTGAATTAGAATCTGCATTTCTCAGAATCACCTGAGAATCATACATGTCAAACTTCTTAAAGTTAAACAGCTTAAAGATGATTCTCATGCATGTTAAACTTTAAGAAGTGTTAGTCTATAATATAACTGACTTCTCTACTACTACTATTGGAATTTTTTTAATTCCACATATATCATATCCTCTTTAAATAATCCAATAAGCATCTCTTAGAAAATGTTTGGCGGATAGAAATAGTATTTATTTTTATGTTGATTTTGTATCCAGAAACTTTACTGCATTCATTTATCAGTTTGAACACTTTTTGTGGAATATTTAGGGCTTTCTATATATAAGACCATGTTATGAAGAAATAGTGACAATTTCACTTCTTTTCTTATTTGGAGGCCTTTTATTTATTTATCCTATCCCATTAGTCTGACAAGGACTTCCGATATTGAATAGAAGAGTTGAGAACAAGCACCTTTGTCTTGTTGCAAGTTCTTATATAAAAAAGTGTCAGTTTTTCACCACTGACTATATTAACTGTGGACTCACCATATATGGCATTTATTGTATTGAGGTCCATTTCTTCTATATGTAATTTGGTGAGAGTTTTTTTGAAAAGATGTTTAATTTTGTCAGATGCTGTTTCTGCATCTAATGGGATGACTCTGTTTTTCTTTTATTTGGTTAATATGGTGTATCATATTTACTGATTTGCATATGTTGAACCATCCATGCATCCTAGGGATAAATCACACTTGATAATGGTGAATGATCCTTTTAATTGTTGTTGAATTCTGTTTGCTAGTATTTTGTTGAAAATTTTTCTATCTACTTTCATCAAGGATATTGGTCTGTAGTTTTTGTGTGTGTCATGTCCATATGTGGCTCTGGTATGATTATGCTGGTCGCAAACATTAAGATTCTTTTTCAAAAGAATATATTCACGATACTGTTATTACACTATTAAAATAGAAAATCATTATAAGTAATTTTAGTATTTAATTCTTCCTATTTGAATCACAAATGCTTTTATTTATAATTTATTTGTTAAAGTTAGGATCTAAACAAAGCCACATATCACATTTTATTGAAGTGTACTTTGAGTCTGTCAAGTAAAATTCCCTTTATCACTATCTTCCTTTTTCTTACAATTTATTTGTTGAATAAAGTTAGCAACTTCTTAATGTGTTTTTAATATTTGGGATTAGGCTGATTGCAGGTCAAGGTCAGGGATATACACAATTAGTCTAAAGAATCTACAGAATTCTATATACTTACACATAAAATTCTGTTTTAATTGTCTATAGCTAGTCATATAATGTAACAAACCACTACAAAATTCCCTGCCTGATACCACTGGAATTGATTACATGTCTATGGTCAGATAGGATAGAGGATAGCTAGGTAGTGTGCTGATATTGGCTAAGTGCTCTCATATGTTTGAGGTTCAACTTGGAAAAGTAGGTTGCCTCAGTTTTGTTCCTCATGGTCTCTCGTCCTCCAGAAAATCATCCTAACCTGATTCTCATGGCACATCTAGGAATCTGAAAACAGAAGCATGCGAGTCCTGTCTCTGCAGGTCTAAGCATAGAACTGGCACATTTTCATCTTACTACTGTTATTGGTTAACTCAGGTTACAAGGCAGCCCATATTGAAGGGGTGGGAAAAATAGATTCACCTCAGTGTGAGGATTTGAAAAAACATATTGCAAAACTTGTGAACAAAGGAAGGATTGAGAATAAGGATCCTTTTTTCTTTTGTCAATCAACCACATATTTTTATTTTTATTTTTATTTTTTAAATTTATTTATTATTATTATACTTTAAGTTGTAGGGTACATGTGCATAACGTGCAGGTTTGTTACATATGTATACTTGTGCCATGTTGGTGTGCTGCACCCATCAACTCGTCATTTACATCAGGTATAACTCCCAATGCAATCCCTCCCCCCTCCCCCCTCCCCGTGATAGGCCCCGGTGTGTGATGTTCCCCTTCCCGAGTCCAAGTGATC
>NW_020263697.1:874-2431 GCF_003255815.1 Theropithecus gelada | reverse complement strand
GATATTTCTTATCCCTTTGAAGACGATAAGGCTAAAGGAAATATCCTCCGATAACAAAGAGAAAGAAGATTTCTGAGAAACTTCTTTGTGTTCTGTGAAATCACCTCACAGAGTTACAGCTTTCCCCGCAAGAAGGCTTTCGCTAAGACAGTTCTTGTGGAATTGGCAAGGTGATATTTGGAGGCCGTTAGTGGGGTATGGTGAAATAGGTAATATCCTCCGATGAAATCTGGAAAGAAGCTTTCTGAGAAACTGCTTAGGTTTCTGTTAATTCATCTCACAGAGCTACATCTGTGTTTCGTGGATCCCTTTGCTAGCCTTATTTCTGTGGAATCTGAGAACAGATATTTCTGATCCCTTTGAAACTATACGGCCGAAGGAAATATCCTCCGATAACAAAGAGAAAGAAGCTTTCTGAGAAACTTCTTTGTGTTCTGTGAAATCTTCTCACAGAGTTACAGCTTTCCCCTTAAGAAGCCTTTCGCTAAGACAGTTCGTGTGGAATTGGCAAAGTGGTATTTGCAAGCCCATAGAGGGCTATGATGAAAGAGGAAATATCCTCCGAAGAAATCTGGAAAGAAGCTTTCTGAGAAACTGCTTAGTGTTCTGTTAATTCATCTCACAGTGTTACATCGGTATTTCGTGGATCTCTTTGCTAACTTTATTTCTATGGAATCTGAGAACAGATATTTCGGATCCCTTTGAAGACTATACGGCCAAAGGAAATATAATCCGATAACAAATACAAAGAAGCTTTCTGAGAAACTTCTTTGTGTTCTCTGAAATCATCTCACAGAGTTACAGCTTTCCCCTCAAGAAGTCTTTCGCTAAGACAGTTCTGTGGAATTGGCAAAGTGATATTTGGAAGCCCATAGAGGGCTATGGTGAAAAAGGAAATATCCTCCATTGAAATCTGGAAAGAAGCTTTCTGAGAAACTGCATAGTGTTCTGTTAATTCATCTCACAGTGTTACATCTGTATTTCGTGGATCTCTTTGCTAGCCTTATTTCTGTGGAATCTGAGAACAGATATTTCGNTCTGAGAAACTGCTTAGTGTTCTGTTAATTCATCTCACAGAGGTACATCTGTATTTCGTGGATCTCTTTGCTAGCCTTATTTCTGTGGAATCTGAGAACAGATATTTCGGATCCCTTTGAAGACTATAGGGCCAAAGGAAATATCCTCCGATAACAAAGAGAAAGAAGCTTTCTGAGAAACTTCATTGTGTTCTGTGAAATCATCTCACAGAGTTACAGCTTTACCCTCAAGAAGCCCTTCGCTAAGACAGCTCTTGTGGAATTGGCAAAGTGATATTTAGAAGCCGACAGAGGGCTATGGTGAAAAAGGAAATATCCTCCGATGAAATCTGGAAAGAAGCTTTCTGAGAAACTGCTTACTGTTCTGTTAATTCATCTCACAGATTTACATCTGTGTTTCGTGGATCTCTTTGCTAACCTCATTTCTGTGTAATCTGAGAACACATATTTCGGATCCCTTTGAAGACTATAGGGCCAAAGGAAATATCCTCCGATAACAAAGAGAAAGAAGCATTCTGAG
>NW_020263697.1:0-846 GCF_003255815.1 Theropithecus gelada | reverse complement strand
ATAACAAAGGGAAAGAAGCTTTCTGAGAAACTTCTTTGTGTTCTGTGAAATCATCTCACAGAGTTACAGCTTTCCGGTCAAGAAGCCTTTGGCTAAGACAGTTCTTGTGGAATTGGAAAAGTGGTATTGGAAAGCCCATAGAGGGCTATGGTGAAAAAGGAAATATCCTCCGATTAAATCTGGAAAGAACCTTTGTGAGAAACTACTCTGTGATGTGTGACTTCCACTCACAGAGTTACATGTGTATTTCGTATATCTCTTTGGTAGCCTTATTTCTGTTGAATCTGAGAACAGATATTTCGGATCCCTTTGAAGAGTACAGGGCAAAAGGAAATCTTCTCCGATAACAAAGAGAAAGAAGCTTTCTGAGAAACTTCTTTGTGTTCTGTGAAATCATCACACAGAATTACAGCTTTAAACTCAAGAAGCCTTTCGCTAAGAGAGTACTTGTGGAATTGTCAAAGTGATGTTTGGAAGCCCATAGAGGGCTATGGTGAAAAAGGAAGTATCATCAGATGAAATCCGCAAAAAAGCTTTCTCAGAAACTCCTTAGTGTTCTGTTAATTCATCTCACAGAGTTACATCTGTATTTCGTGGATCTGTTTGCTAGCGTTATTTCTCGGGAATCTGAGAACAGATATTTCGGATCCCTTTGAAGACTATAGGGCCAAAGGAAATATCCTCCGATAACAAAGAGAAAGAAGTTTCCTGAGAAACTTCTTTGTGTTCTGTGAAATCATCTGACAGAGTTACAGCTTTCCCGTCAAGAACCCTTTCGCTAAGATAGTTCTTCTGGAATTAGCAAAGTGATATTTGGAAGCCCATAGAGGGCTATGGTGAAAAAGG
>NW_020263696.1:0-2431 GCF_003255815.1 Theropithecus gelada | reverse complement strand
AGAAATAAGGCTAGCAAAGAGATCCACGAAATACAGTTGTAACTCTGTGAGATGAACTAATAGAACACTAAGCACTTTCTCAGAAAACTTCTTTCCAGATTTCATCTGAGGATATTTCCTTTTTCACCATAGCCCTCTATGGGCTTCAAAGTATCACTTTGCCAATTCCACAAGAACTGTCTTAGCGAAAGGATTCTTGAGGGGAAAGCTGTAACTCTGTGAGATGATTTCACAGAACACAAAGAAGTTTCTCAGAAAGCTTCTTTCTCTTTGTTATGGATGGATATTTCCTTTGGCCCTATAGTCTTTAAAGGGATCCGAAATATGTGTTCTCAGATACCACAGAAATAAGGCTAGCAAAGAGATCCACGAAATACAGATGTAACTCTGTGAGTGGAAGTCACACATGACAGAGAAGTTTCTCAGAAAGCTTCTTTTTAGATTTCATCTGTGGATATTTCCTTTTTCACCGTAGCCCTCTATGGGCTTCCAAATATCACTTTACCAATTCCTCAAGAACTGTCTTAGCGAAAGTCTTCTTGAGGGGAAAGCTGTAACTCTCTGAGATGATTTCACGGAACACAAAGATGTTTGTCATAAATCTTCTTTCTCTTTGTTATCGGAGGATATTTTCTTTGGCTCTCTAGTCTTCAAAGGGATCCGAAATATCTGTTCTCAGATTCCACAGAAATAAGGCTAGCATAGTGATACACGAAATACAGATGTAATTCTGTGAGATGAATTAACAGAACACTAAGCAGTTTCTCAGAAAGCTTCTTTCCAGATTCCATCTGAGGATATTTTCTTTTTCACGGCAGCCCTCTATGGGCTTCCAAATATCACTATACCAATTCCACAAGAACTGTCTTAGCGAAAGTCTTCTTGAGGGAAAAGCTGTAACGCTGTGAGGTGATTTCACAGAACACAAAGAAGTTTCTCAGAAAGCTTCTTTCTCTTTGTTATCGGAGGATATTTCCTTTGTCCCTATACTCTTCAAAAAGATCCGAAATATCTGTTCTCAGATTCCTCAGAAATAAGGCTAGCAAAGAGATCCACGACATACAGATGTAACCCTGTGAGATGAATTAACAGAACACTAAGCAGTTTCTCAGAAAGCTTCTTTCCAGATTTCATCCGAGGATATTTCCTTTTTCACCGTATCCCTCTATGGGCTTCCAAATATCACTTTGCCAGTTCCACAATAACTGTCTTAGCGAAAGGTTTCTTGAGGGGAAACCTGTAACTCTGTGAGATGATTTCAGGTAACACAAAGAAGTTTCTCAGAAAGCTTCTTTCTCTTTGTAATCGGAGGATATTTCCTTTGGCCCTATAGTCTTCTAAGGGATCAGAAATATCTGTTCTCAGATTCCACAGAAATAAGGCTAGCAAAGAGATCCACGAAATACAGATGTAAATCTGAGAGTGAAAGTCACACATCACAGAGCAGTTTCTCAGAAAACTTCTTTCCAGATTTCATCTGAGGATATTTCCTTTTTCACCATAGCCCTCTAAGGCCTTCCAAATATCACCTTGCCAATTCCACAAGAACTGTCTTAGCGAAAGGATTCTTGAGGGGAAAGCTGTAACTCTGTGAGATGTTTTCAGGGAACACAAAGAAGTTTCTCAGAAAGCTTCTTTCTCTTTGTTATCGGAGGATATTTCCTCTGGCCCCATAGTCTTCAAAAGGATCCGAAATATCTGTTCTCAGATTCCAGAGAAATAAGGCTAGCAAAGAGATCCACGAAATACAGATGTAAATCTGTGAGACGAATTAACAGAACACTCAGCAGTTTCTAGGAAAGCTTCTTCCCATATTTCATCTGAGGATATTACCTTTTTCACCATAGCCCTCTAGGGGCTTTCAAATATCACTTTTCCAATTCCACAAGAACTGTCTTAGCAAAAGGCTTCTTGAGGGGAAAGCTGTAACTCTGTGAGATGATTTCACAGAACACAGAGAAGTTTCTCAGAAAGCTTCTTTCTCTTTGTTATCGGAGGATATTTCCTCTGGCCCTATAATCTTCAAAGGAATCCGAAATATCTGTTCTCAGATTCCACAGAAATAAGGCTAGCATAGAGATCCACGAAATACAGACGCAACTCTGTGAGATGAATTAACAGAACACTAAGCAGTTTCTCAGAAAGCTTCTTTCCAGATTTCATCTGAGGATATTTCATTTTTATCATAGCCCTCTATGGGCTTCCAAATATCACTTTTCCAATTCCACAAGAACTGTCTTAGCGAAAGGCTTCTGGAGGGGAAAGCTGTAACTCTGTGAGATGATTTCACAGAACACAAAGAATTTTCTGTGAAAGCTTCCTTCTCTTTGTTATCTGAGGATATTTCCTTTGGCCCTATAGTCTACAAAGGGATCCGAAATATGTGTTCTCAGATTCCACAGAAATAAGGCTAGCAAAGAGATCCACGAAA
>NW_020263695.1:0-2432 GCF_003255815.1 Theropithecus gelada | reverse complement strand
GAAAATGGAACCAAGTTGGAAAACACTCTTCAGGATATCATCCAGGAGAACTTCCCCAACCTAGTAGGGCAGGCCAACATTCAAATCCAGGAAATACAGAGAACGCCACAAAGATACTCCTCGAGAAGAGCAACTCCAAGACACATAATTGCCAGATTCACCAAAGTTGAAATGAAGGAAAAAATCTTAAGGGCAGCCAGAGAGAAAGGTCGGGTTACCCACAAAGGGAAGCCCATCAGACTCACAGCAGATCTCTCGGCAGAAACTCTCCAAGCCAGAAGAGAGTGGGGGCCAATATTCAACATTCTTAAAGAAAAGAATTTTAAACCCAGAATTTCATATCCAGCCAAACTAAGTTTCATAAGTGAAGGAGAAATAAAATCCTTTACAGATAAGCAAATGCTTAGAGATTTTGTCACCACTAGGCCTGCCTTACAAGAGACCCTGAAGGAAGCACTCAACATGGAAAGGAACAACCGGTACCAGCCATCTCAAAAACATGCCAAAATGTAAAGACCATCGAGGCTAGGAAGAAACTGCATCAACTAACGAGCAAAATAACCAGTTAATATCATAATGGCAGGATCAAGTTCACACATAACAATCTTAACCTTAAATGTAAATGGACTAAATGCTCCAATGAAAAGACACAGACTGGCAAACTGGATAAAGAGTCAAGACCCATCAGTCTGCTGTATTCAGGAGACCCATCTCACACGCAGAGACATACATAGGCTCAAAATAAAGGGATGGAGGAAGATTTACCAAGCAAATGGAGAACAAAAAAAAGCGGGGGTTGCAATACTAGTCTCTGATAAAACAGACTTTAAACCATCAAAGATCAAAAGAGACAAAGAAGGCCATTACATAATGGTAAAGGGATCAATTCAACAGGAAGAGCTAACTATCCTAAATATATATGCACCCAATACAGGAGCACCCAGATTCATAAAGCAAGTCCTTAGAGACTTACAAAGAGACTTAGACTCCCATACAATAATAATGGGAGACTTCAACACTCCATTGTCAACATTAGACAGATCAACGAGACAGAAAGTTAACAAGGATATCCAGGAATTGAACTCATCTCTGCAGCAAGCAGACCTAATAGACATCTATAGAACTCTCCACCCCAAATCAACAGAATATACATTCTTCTCAGCACCACATCGTACTTATTCCAAAATTGACCACGTAATTGGAAGTAAAGCACTCCTCAGCAAATGTACAAGAACAGAAATTATAACAAACTGTCTCTCAGACCACAGTGCAATCAAACTAGAACTCAGGACTAAGAAACTCAATCAAAACCGCTCAACTACATGGAAACTGAACAACCTGCTCCTGAATGACTACTGGGTACATAACGAAATGAAGGCAGAAATAAAGATGTTCTTTGAAACCAATGAGAACAAAGATACAACATACCAGAATCTCTGGGACACATTTAAAGCAGTGTGTAGAGGGAAATTTATAGCACTAAATGCCCACAAGAGAAAGCAGGAAAGATCAAAAATTGACACTCTAACATCGCAATTAAAAGAACTAGAGAAGCAAGAGCAAACACATTCGAAAGCTAGCAGAAGGCTAGAAATAACTAAGATCAGAGCAGAACTGAAGGAGATAGAGACACAAAAAACCCTCCAAAAAATCAATGAATCCAGGAGTTGGTTTTTTGAAAAGATCAACAAAATTGACAGACCACTAGCAAGACTAATAAAGAAGAAAAGAGAGAAGAATCAAATCGACGCAATTAAAAATGAAAAAGGGGATATCACCACCGACCCCACAGAAATACAAACTACCATCAGAGAATACTATAAACACCTCTACGCAAATAAACTGGAAAATCTAGAAGAAATGGATAATTTCCTGGACACTTACACTCTTCCAAGACTAAACCAGGAAGAAGTTGAATCCCTGAATAGACCAATAGCAGGCTCTGAAATTGAGGCAACAATTAATAGCCTACCAACCAAAAAAAGTCCAGGACCAGATGGATTCACAGCTGAATTCTACCAGAGGTACAAGGAGGAGTTGGTACCATTCCTTCTGAAACTATTCCAATCAATAGAAAAAGAGGGAATCCTCCCTAACTCATTTTATGAGGCCAACATCATCCTGATACCAAAGCCTGGCAGAGATACAACAAAAAAAGAGAATTTTAGACCAATATCCCTGATGAACATCGATGCAAAAATCCTCAATAAAATACTGGCAAACCGGATTCAGCAACACATCAAAAAGCTTATCCACCATGATCAAGTGGGCTTCATCCCTGGGATGCAAGGCTGGTTCAACATTCGCAAATCAATAAACATAATCCAGCATATAAACAGAACCAAAGACAAGAACCACATGATTATCTCAATAGATGCAGAAAAGGCTTTTGACAAAATTCAACAGCCCTTCATGCTAAAAACGCTCAATAA
>NW_020263694.1:1416-2432 GCF_003255815.1 Theropithecus gelada | reverse complement strand
GAACTGTCTTAGCGAAAGGATTCTTGAGGGGAAAGCTGTAACTCTGTGAGATGATATCACAGGACAAAAACAAGTTTCTCAGAAAGCTTCTTTCTCTTTGTTATCGGAGGATATTTCCTTGGGCCCTATAGTCTTCAAAGGGATCGGAAATATCTGTTCTCAGATACCACAGAAATAAGGCTAGCAAAGAGATCCAGGAAATACAGATGTAACTCTGTGGGATGAATTCACACATCACAGAGCAGTTTCTCAGAAAGCTTCTTTCCAGATTTCACCTGACGATATTTTCTTTTTCACCGTAGCCCTCTATGGGCTTCCAAATATCACTTTGCCAATTCCAAAAGAGCTGTCTTAGCGAAAGGCTTCTAGAGGGGAAAGCTGTAACTTTGTGAGATGATTTCACAGAACACAAAGAAGTTTTTCAGAAAGCTTCTTTCTCTTTGTTTTCGGAGGATATTTCCTTTGTCCCTATAGCTTTCAAATGGATCCGAAATATCTGTTCTTAGATTCCACAGAAATAAGGCTAGCAAAGAGATCCATGAAATACAGATGTAAGTCTGTGAGATGAATTAGCAGAACACTAAGTGGTTTCTCAGAAAGCTTCTTTCCTGATTTCATCTCAGGATATTTCCTTTTTCAGCAAAGCCCTCTATGGGCTTCCAAATATCACTTTGCCAATTTCACAAGAACTGTCTTAGCGAAAGGCTTCTTGACGAGAAAGCTGTAACTCTGTGAGATGATTTCAAAAAACACAAAGAAATTTCTCAGAAAGCTTCTTTCTCTTTGTTATCGGAGGATATTTCCTTTGGCCCTATAGTCTTCAAAGGGATCCGAAATATCTGTTCTCAGATTCCACAGAAATAAGGCTAGCAAAGAGATCCACGAAATACAGATGTAACTCTGTGAGATGAATTAACAGAACACTAAGCAGTTTCTCAGAAAGCTTCTTTCCATATTTCATCTGAGGATATTTCCTTTTTCACCATAGCCCTCTAGGGCCTTCCAAATATCACTTT
>NW_020263694.1:0-1389 GCF_003255815.1 Theropithecus gelada | reverse complement strand
AAAGCTGTAACTCTGTGAGATGATTTCACAGAACACAAAGAAGTTTCTCAGAAAGCTTCTTTCTCTTTGTTATCGGAGGATATTTCCTTTGGCCCTATACTCTTCAAAGGGATCCGAAATATCTGTTCTCAGATTCCACAGAAAAAAGGATAGCAAAGAGATCCACGAAATACAAATGTAACCCTGTGAGTTGAATTAATAGAACACTAAGAAGTTTCTCAAAAAGCTTCTTTCCATATTTTATCTGGTGATATTTCCTTTTTCACCATAGCCCTCTATGGGCTTCCAAATATCACTTTGCGAATTCCACAGGAACTGTCTTAGCGAAAGGCTTCTTGAGGGGAAAGCTGTAACTCTGTGAGGTGATTTCACAGAACACAAAGAAGTTTCTCAGAAAGCTTCTTTCTCTTTATTATCGGAGGAGATTTCCTTTGGCCCTATAGTCTTCAAAGGGATCCGAAATATCTGTTCTCAGATTCCACAGAAATAAGGCTAGCAAAGATATCCACGAAATACCGATGTAACTCTGTGAGATGAATTAACAGAACACTAAGCAGTTGCTCAGAAAGCTTCTTTCCAGATTTCATCTTGAGGATATTTCCTTTTTCTCCACAGCCCTCTAGGGCCCTCCAAATATCACTTTGCCAATACCACAAGAACTGTCTTAGCGAAAGGATTCTTGAGGGGAAAGCTGTAACTCTGTGAGATGATTTCAGGGAACACAAAGAAGTTTCTCAGAAAGCTTCTTTCTCTTTGTTATCGGAGGATATTTCCTTTGGCCCTATAGCCTTCAAATGGATCCGAAATATCTGTTCTCAGCTTCCACAGAAATAAGGCTAGCAAAGAGATCCATGAAATACAGATGTAACTCTGTGAGTTGAATTAACAGAACACTGAGTGATTTCTCAGAAAGCTTCTCTCCTGATTTCATCTAAGGATATTTCCTTTTTCACCATAGCCCTCTATGGGCTTCCAAATATCACTTTGCCAATTCCCCAAGAACTGTCTTAGCGAAAGGCTTCTTGAGGGGAAAGCTGTAACTCTGTGAGATGATTTCACAGAACACAAAGAAGTTTCTCGGACAGCTTCTTTCTCTTTGTTATCGGACGATATTTCCTTTGTCCCTAGAGTCTTCAAAGGGATCCGAAATATTTGTTCTCAGATTCCACAGAAATAAGGCTAGAAAAGAGATCAACGAAATACAGATGTAACTCTGTGAGATGAATTCACACATCACAGAGCAGTTTCTCAGAAAGCTTCTTTCCAGATTTCATCTGAGGATATTTCCTTTTTCACCATAGCCCTCTATGGGCTTCCAAATATCGCTTAGCCAATTCCACAAGAACTGTCTTAGCGAAAGGATTCTTGAGGGGAAAGCTGTAACTCTGT
>NW_020263693.1:0-2432 GCF_003255815.1 Theropithecus gelada | reverse complement strand
GCAGAGGTGTGGCTCTACCCACTTCCAAAGTCTGCACTCCATCCTGCAGCCTTTGGGCTGATGCACCTTCACCCTGGGGGCTTCACTGGGGTGGGCCTGGAAGGTCACATGTGCTCCTAGCCTTCTAGGTACTGTGGGATAGTTCATGTTCCCTTCAGATTTTAGGTCCGTGTCAGGGACTCCCCAAAGTAGATGCCCTATATCCCCAGACCTACCCCAACTAGGAGCTCTTCTGGACTGTGTGTGGAGCCGGTGAACCTTTCAGACTCTGGGGTGTTTCCCTGAGATGTCCATAAGCGTGAATTGGAGATGAGTGTGTCCATTAGGTTCCTTTGTGCAGTTTCCTAAACTCCCCAGCAACCTGCGGAGGCTCTCAGTGTGCTCCCTCTGGCGGCCTCCCGGGAGAAACGAAGAACAGGAGGAAGGCAGACAGGTGTGGAGAGAGCTGGGTGAGCCCGGGCAGGTGGGCGTGTCTGACAGGCAGCGAGGAGGAGCTGACGCGCCTACCTCCACGGTGCTGGCGTCACTGCCTCTGCTGCGGCACCACGCTGCGGAGCGCTTAAAATACTCACGTCCTACAGGAAGAGGACAGATGAGGCTCTAAATTTAGCGACAGTGGGTAGGAGAGGGGGAATGAAGACTCAGGGTTGGAGGGGAGCTGGCGTTGTCAGAAAAGGAGTAGGAATCCTGTATTTCCTGGGTGGGGATTCTAATTCATAAGGATACGGGAAGTTCTGTCCCAATATCCAATCTCAGCCACCTGACTCCAGTTTCAGAAGTTCTCACCCCAGCTCTGTCGCCCCTCTCCCACGTCCCCCATCAGACGTGGTCTCTACCCTTCCACACTTAAAGGTTGGGATTGTGTTACCCTTTCTCCTTGAGTCGCAGTGTGGCTGGCTCTGGGGGAAGACGGTATTACCAGGGGACAAAAGCAGCATTTGAGAGAACCTCTGATTTTTAGTTAGGTCACTGGAAGGAGAGTAGTTTTCCTTCCATGGCACTGCAGAGAGGAAAGATAAGTCCAAAGGCATGAAGCAGTGAAGCGAGGCAAACACAATTTCTGGACAACTGCGCAAAGCCCCAGGGTACCAGGCCCAAGGAGGATGCAGGCTGCTCTTGCCACTTGCCCCCTGAAAGTCGAGCCCCCTCCCAGACCATTGGACCACTTCCCCTCTTCCTCAGGGACCTATTCTTGCTATGCCATCTTTTTGCTTTGAGGAAATCCCAAAGCACAGAGGGCTCCTTTTGCTGGGTGCGGTGGTGGTGGGGAGGGAGCTGAGAACATGGCCTTTGCTGTCAGTGCTGCCTGTGTTCATATTCCAGGAACTTAGTGTTGACTCCTGGTCTTCAGCTTCTCTAAGGGTTGGTTCATCACATAAATGCGGAAATTACTTACCCAAGGGGTTGAATGAGGCTTAAATAAGATAACCTTTTCTGAATAACGCAGCGCTGACATACTGTAAAGTGCATGCTACTTGTTAGCTATCATTGTCATTAATTACCGGGAGGTAAACAAAACCATCCTTAGTTCCAGCGATGCTGGGGTCTTTAAAAGCATGGGGTTTTAGGAATGGCAGAATTCCTCAAGCTTCTCCCATCTGAAGCCCAGGCAGCATGGGGTTGTGGTTTTGAACACATGCTTTGGAGCCAGACACACCTGGAGTTTTTCACGTTGGCAGCTCACAGAAGCTTACTATGGCTAATGTCCATAGGAGTGTGACTATCATTGCCAGGCTGTTTTAAATAGGCACAGTGTTATTATTTAAACAGGCACAGTATTATTACTATTGTTATTATTTGAGACAGAGTTTCGCATTTGTTGCCCAGGCTGGAGTGCAATGGCACAATCTCAGCTCACCGCAACCTCTGCTTCCCGGGTTCAAGCAATTCCCCTGCCTCAGCCTCCCGAGTAGCTGAGATTACAGGCATGTGCCACCATACCCGGCTAATTTTTGTATTTTTTAATAGGAATGAGGTTTCTCCATGTTGGTCAGGCTGGTCTCGAATTCCCGACCTCAGGTGGTCCACCCACCTCGGTCTGGTTAGCTCACCATATAGAAAGTCTTTTGGAGTCATCTCAAAATGGTCAGAATCTCAAAAGATTCTCAAAAATATAAGCTTTCCAGGTAAGCATTGGTGGATGCAATGATTTTTTTTCTGTTGTGTTTTTCAGCCAGGTTTTCAGCCTGAGCTTCAAATCTAAAAAGAAACTAAGTTGCTTTCCCAAGCATGTGTGTGTGAGCTTTGTGCAGGCCTAAGTGGGCCATGCCTGGTCAGTTTCTTACTGTCATTGGGAGCTGTATCATGAGATGAGACAGTGAAGTGTGGAGGTGTCTTGAGCTCAGATCATGAGGCTTGTCTACAAGCTCTGAGGAGTTACTTCCAACCGTCTCAAGGTGGCTGTTGAATTGTAATCTTTTTTTTTTTTTTTT
>NW_020263692.1:0-2432 GCF_003255815.1 Theropithecus gelada | reverse complement strand
ATTTCCTTTTTCACCATAGCCCTCTATGGGCTTCCAAATATCACTTTGCTAATTCCACAAGAACTCTCTTAGCGAAAGGCTTCTTGAGGGGAAAGCTGTAACTCTGTGAGATGATTTCACAGAACACAAAGAAGTTTCTCAGAAAGCTTCTTTCTCTTTGTTATCGGAGTATATTTCCTTTGGCCCTATAGTCTTCAACGTTATCTGAAATATCTGTTCTCAGATTCCGCAGAAATAAGGGTAGCAAGGAGATCCACGAAATACAGATGTAACACTGTGAGATGAATTAACAGAACACTAAGCAGTTTCTCAGAAAGCTTCTTTCCAGATTTCATCTGAGGATATTTCCTTTTTCACCATAGCCCTCTATGGGCTTCCAAGTATCACTTTGCCAATTCCACCAGAACTGTCTTAGCCAAAGGCTTCTTTAGGGGAAAGCTGTAACTCTGTGAGATGATTTTACAGAACACAAAGTAGTTTCTCAGAAAGTTTCCTTGTCTTTGTTATCGGAGGATATTTCCTTTGGCCCCATACTCTATAAAGGGATCCGAAATATCTGTTCTCAGATTTCACAGAAATAAGGCTGGCAAAGAGATGCACGAAACACAGATGTAACTCTGTGAGATGAACTAACAGAACACTAAGCAGTTTCTCAGAAAGATTCTTTCCAGATTTCATCTGAGGATATCTACTTTTTCACCATAGCCCTCTATGGACTTGCAAATATCACTTTGCCAATTACAAATGAACTGTCTTAGAGAAAGGCTTCTTGAGGGGAAAGCTGTAACTCTGTGAGATGATTTCACAGAACAGAAAGAAGTATCTCAGAAAGCTTCTTTCTCTTTGTTATCGGAGGATATTTCCTTTGGCCCTATAGTCTTTAAAGGGATCTGAAATATCTGTTTTCAGATTCCACAGAAATTAGGCAACAAAGAGATCCACGAAATACAGATGTCACTCTCTGAGTGGAAGTCACACATCACAGAGCAGTTTCTTAGAAAGCTTCTTCCATATTTCATCTGAGGATATTTCCTTTTTCACCATAGCCCTCTATGGGCTTCCAAACATCACTTTGCCAATTCCTCAAGAACTGTCGTAGCCAAAGGCTTCTTGAGGGGAAAGGTGTAACTCTGTGAGATGATTTCACAGAACACAAAGAGTTTCTCAGAAAGCTTCTTTCTCTTTGTTATCGGAGTATATTTCCTTTGGCCCTATAGTCTTCAAAGGGATCTGAAATATCTGTTTTCAGATTCCACAGAAATTAGGCTACAAAAGAGATGCACGAAATACAGATGTAACTCTGTGAGATGAATTAACAGAACACTAAGCAGTTTCTCAGAGTGCTTCTTTCCACATTTCATCTGAGGATATTTCCTTTTTCAACATAGCCCTGTATGGGCTTCCAAATATCACTTTGCCAATTCCAGAAGATCTGTATTAGCGAAAGGCTTCTTGAGGGGAAAGCTGTAACTCTGTGAGATGATTTCACAGAACACAAAGAAGTTTCTCAGAAAGCTTCTTTCTCTTTGTTATCGTAGGATATTTCCTTTGGCCCTATAGTTTTCAAAGGGATCCGAAATATCTGTTCTCAGATTCCACAGAAATAAGGCTAGCAAAGAGATCCACGAAATACAGAAGTAACCCTGTGAGTGGAAGTCACCCATCACAGAGCAGTTTCTCAGAAAGCTTCTTTCCATATTTCATCTGAGGATATTTCCTTTTTCACCATAGCCCTCTATGGGCTTCCAAATATCACTTTGCTAATTCCTCAAGAACTGTCTTAGTGAAAGGCTTCTTGAAGGGAAAGCTGTAACTCTGTGACAGGATTTCACAGAACACAAAGAAGTTCATCAGAAAGCTTCTTTCTCTTTGTTATCGGAGGATATTTCCTTTGGCCCTATAGTCTTCAAAGGGATCCGAAATATCTGTTCTCAGATTCCACAGAAATAAGGCTAGCAAAGATATCCACGAAATACAGATGTAACTCTGTGAGATGAATTAATAGAACACTAAGCAGTTTCTCAGAAACCTTCTTTCCACATTCCATCTGAGGATATTTCCTTTTTCACGGTAGCCCACTATGGGATTCCAAATATCACTTTGCCAATTCCACCAGAACTGTCTTAGCGAAAGGCTTCTTGAAGGGAAAGCTGTAACTCTGTGAGATGATTTCCCAGAACACAAAGAAGTTTCGCAGAAAGCTTCTTTCTCTTTGTTGTCGGAGGATATTTCCTTTGGCCCTATAGTCTTCAAAGGGATCCGAAATATCTGTTCTCAGATTAAAGAGAAAAAAGGCTAGCAAAGAGATCCACGAAATACAGATGTAATTCTGTGAGATGAATTAACAGAACACTAAGCAGTTTCTCAGAAAGCCTCTTTCCACCTTTCATTTGAGGATATTTCCTTTTTCAACATAGCCCTCTATGGGCTTC
>NW_020263691.1:0-2433 GCF_003255815.1 Theropithecus gelada | reverse complement strand
GTTGTATGCTTTAAATATGTGTAATTTATCATATCAATAATGTTGCACTAAAGCTGTTTTTTTAAAAAATTGGTCAAAAAGGGAAGATTTCCTGGGTTTCTCTAGAGCAGTGTGCTGTGGAATTGAACTTTTTGCAGTGAGGAGAAAACTGTGCTGCCTAGTGCCAGAGCCACAGGTTGTTTTTGAGCACCTGCCAGGTATATAGCTAATGTGATTGAGAAGGCATTTTAAATTTTACTTCGTTTAAATTCAATTTGATTGAAATGGCCACATGTGACTAGTAGCTACTGTATTGGATAGTGGGGCTGTGAAAGCGTAAAAGAATTCCACGGCAGCTAGATTTAAGTCTTAAAAGAGTTTGTGTTCCACAGTCTCAAGCTCCATGAGAGTTCAATTATAGCAGGTTAGAGAACCTTCAAAGGCACCTTTGTTTAGTAAAAATTACAGTGAAAAGTAGATATGTCAAATCCTGGAGTTTTCATCAGTTGGCACGTACATACCAACAAAAGCAAATTTTTACAGGATACTTATCCTGTGGGATTTGGGAAGTGGCCAGTCTTAAAGTTCCTTCATGGTATCTTTTTTTTTTTTTTTTTTTTTTTTTGAGACAGAGTCTCTCTGTCATGCCCAGGGTGGAGTGCAATGGCATGCTCTCAGCTTGCTGCAACCTCAGCCTCCCAGGTTCAAGTGATTCTCCTGCCTCAATCTCCGAAGTAGTTGGGGTTACAGGTATGTGCCATCATGCCCAGCTAATTTTTGTGTTTTTAGTAGAGATGGGGTTTCACCATGTTGGCCAGGCTGGTCTCAAACTCCTGACCTTGGGTGATCTGCCTGCCTCGACTTCTCAAAGTGCTGGGATTACAGGCACGAGCCACCGCGCCCAGCCTTTTGTGTAACTTTAAATGAGAATTGGTCAGGTCTTTTCCTGAATATCAGTTGGGCTTCTCCCTTGAAAAAATAGGGAAAAATGAAAATATATCTCTGCTTCATGTCCAAGAAAAAGGTGAAAATGAAACAAAAGCAAATATATCTAACAACAAAGAAGAAAAAACTCTTAAATATAGGAATTTTTAAATGTTTGTGATCACCACTGATATGAAGCATTTCAAAGCTCCAGTAGTGTTACCATACGGCAAGCAAGCTGTAGAAAATTAAAGGGCCGGCTGGGCGCGGTGGCTCAAGCCTGTAATCCCAGCACTTTGGGAGGCCGAGACGGGTGGATCACGAGGTCAGGAGATCGAGACCATCCTGGCTAACTCGGTGAAACCCCGTCTCTACTAAAAAAATACAAAAAACTAGCCGGGCGCGGTGGCGGGTGCCTGTAGTCCCAGCTACTCGGGAGGCTGAGGCAGGAGAATGGCGTGAACCCGGGAGGCGGAGCTTGCAGTGAGCTGAGATCTGGCCACTGCACTCCAGCCTGGGCGGCAGAGCCAGACTCCATCTCAAAAAAAAAAAAAAAAAAAGAAAATTAAAGGGCCTAGAACTAGAAGTACCATATGACCCAGCCATCCCATTACTGGGGATATACCCAAAGAATTATAAATCATGCTGCTATAAAGACACATGCACACGTATGTTTATTGCGGCACTATTCACAATAGCAAAGACTTGGAATCAACCCAAATGTCCATCAGAGACAGACTGGATTAAGAAAATGTGGCACCTATACACCATGGAATACTATGCAGCCATAAAAAAGGATGAGTTTGTGTCCTTTGTAGGGACATGGATGCAGCTGGAAACCATTATTCTCAGCAAACTATCGCAAGAACAGAAAACCAAACACCGCATGTTCTCACTCGTAGGTGGGAACTGAACAATGAGATCACTTGGACTTGGGAAGGGGAACATCACACACCAGGGCCTATCACGGGGAGGGGGGAGGGGGGAGGGATAGCATTGGGAGTTATACCTGATGTAAATGACGAGTTGATGGGTGCTGACGAGTTGATGGGTGCAGCACACCAACATGGCACAAGTATACATATGTAACAAACCTGCACGTTATGCACATGTACCCTAGAACTTAAAGTATAATTTAAAAAAAAAGAAAAAAAAATTAAAGGGCAATTTAATGTATACGTTGTTTTTTCTTTCCTTGGCTGCTAAGCTAAATCGCTTTCTCTTTTTCTCTTTAGAATGTTAGAAGAGGCCAGGTGCAGTGGCTCACGCCTATAATGCCAGCACTTTGGGGAGGCCAAGGTGGCAGGGATTACCTGAAGTCAGGAGTTCGAGGCTAGCCTTCCCATCGGTAAAATCTTGCCTCCACTAAAAATACAAAGATTAACTGAGCGTGGTGGTGGGTTCCTGTAATCCCAGCTACTTGGGAGGCTAAGGCAGGAGAATCGCTTGAGCCTGAAAGGCAGAGGTTGCAGTGAGCCGAGATTGCACCATTGCAGCCAGATTTGGTGACAAAAATGAGACTTAGTCTTT
>NW_020263690.1:0-2433 GCF_003255815.1 Theropithecus gelada | reverse complement strand
TGAGTGGGCTCGTTTCTGACTATCAGAGAGCTCAGTGTGGAACCCGGGAGTCCGGGTCAGGGTACTGACAGCCCTGCAGACCTCTAGGCTCCTCCAAGCCCTTCATTCCTCTGGCCTTTTTGCCCCCAAGGCTGGGCTGATGGGGAAAGGCAGTTACACCCCAGCTGGGAGAGCTTGGTAAGCTACTTCACCCCTTGGGACCTTGGCTTCCATATCTGTAAAGGGAGCTGGAACCCCTCATCTCACAGGGCCAGAGTAAGGATTAGGTGCTTGCTAAATATAAAGGTTGACGGGGCAAGGCAGTCCGGGACTTCAAAGGCCCTTCCCTCCTGCTTCTCCAGAGAACAGGCTGAAGAATCAAAGTACCTTAAGCCCAAGGGCACCGAGAAGACCCCAAAGTGCCCTTGTTCCTTTCGCTTCCACACAGGTCCCCAAGGTGGTCCTCACGAGGCCAGTGGTCTCCCCTGGCAGCCATGCCCCTTGCCCTGTGCTGGGCACCAGCAGGAGAGTGGACAGAGGAGGGAGGGTGCAGAGACAGGGGCTTCCCAGTTCCCAAAGAGGGAAGTATTTGGATCATTATTTCTCTTGCTGCAAGAGCCAAGTAAAGTCGCTGACTTCTCCTCTCCAGCAATGGTTTTCTGCTTCACTGACATCATAAAGGGGAAGAAGGAGTTTGGAGCATGGGCAGGGAGTGCCCTGGAGCTGGCAGAAAGTGGCAAAGAGGCTCTAAGGGAGAGAGGGGAGGGAGCAAGCTGGAGGCCCCAGCAGCCAAGGGAGGTTCTTTCTGACCCCCAAATCGAGGCTTACTGCCAAGAGAAGGGGACTAATCAAAGTCCTTGTTTCTGCACAGAGCAGGGGGCAATGCACACTAGGTCTCTGGGAGTCCCAGGAATGGAGCTGGGGGCTTTGCGGAGTGGGCAGAGCCTGCTGCCACCAAGAAGCCAGTTTCCTTAGACTCAGCTCAGAGCTGGAAGGAACATCGCAAACCATCTAGTGTTTGGATCACGTTCTTATTTTCACACACACACGCGCGCACACACACACGTGTTATAAAGACTGGGTCTCTCTGTGTTGTCCAGGCTGGTCTCAAACTCCTGGACTCAAGAGATCCTCCTGCCTCAGACTCCCAAAGTGCTGGGATCATAGGTGTGAGCTGGATCCCATTCTACAGATTGGAAGCCAAGGCCCCATGGTGGGGAGAGCCTGGCCCAGGAATTCCACGTTGTCTCCACCAAGCTTCCTGCAAGGGACACAGCCAGCCACAGGGCACCTCTTCAAATACCCAGTTCACGTTTCAAACTTAAAGATTTCTTCTCACCTCTCGCCTCCGCTCTGTAGAGCAGCAGGAAATCCAGTTAGGGGTGCTTCTAACCCACTCTCTGTGGCTGTGATTCAGTGTGTTTTCCCTGCCTCCACGCCTCCTGTTGTCAGGGGTTCCTGGAAACATCTCCTCTAGGCGGGTGTGTTTTCCCAGAGGAGCCAGGCGAGGACTGGGGGATGTATTCCTAACCCAGAACTCGGCTCTGCCTGCCAGAGCCACTCCCACCCTGGCTGCCTCCTCCCT
Source organism: Theropithecus gelada (assembly GCF_003255815.1). Lineage (NCBI taxonomy): Eukaryota > Metazoa > Chordata > Mammalia > Primates > Cercopithecidae > Theropithecus > Theropithecus gelada. Next base: position 869 of record NW_020263690.1, on the reverse strand, counting down.
CAACCGTAGCCTCTCAAAGAGAGGAGCCCCTCGGCTTTTTATCTCCTCCAATACTTCGCCAGGCCTTGTATAAAAATGCTAGGAAATATTTGCTTCACTGCATAGTCATGCTCAAGGACTATCCCAAGAGCAAAGACGGGGGCCCTTCAAGGGAGGGCTTGTGTTCCAGAGCAGCTCAGGTAAGAGGAGGAGCCACAGATGGAAGCAAAGACATCATTGATGTTTAGGAGCCACAGGTGCCAACCTTGGACTAGACCTCTGTTTTTTTTTTTTTTCTTTTGAGACAGAGTCTCACTCTATTGCCCTGGCTGGAGGGCAGTGGCACAATCTTGGCTCACTGCAGCCTCCGCTTCCTGGGTTCAAGCGATTCTCCTGCCTCAGCCTCCCAAGTAGCTGGGACTACAGGCATGCGCCACCACGTCCAGCTAATTTTTGTATTTTTAGTAGAGATGAGGTTTCTCCATGTTGTCCAGGCTGGTCTCGAATTACTGGCCTCAGGTGATCTGCCTGCCTTGGCCTCGCAAAGTGCTGGGATTACAGCACTGTGCCCAGCCAAACCTCTTCTGCCTCAACCTGAATAAGGAGTGGGGAGTGGGGGATGGGCTCACAGGGGGTCCTGTCAGTCACCCATGCCGAAATAGCTGATGTGCAGTTGGCACCATCCTTCCACTATTTTAATAAAATTGCCTTAACAATAAGCCCCCTTTGATATGTAAATTCTGACTTAATTCCATCCGTGTCATTATCAAAATGCCCACATGAGGCTCTTAAACATACACAGTCCTCTGCTAGGTGCGCTCAGAGAAGAGTGAGGTCAAAAGGGATACCTTTGTACCCCTGCCCCTGCCTGACATAAGATTTCGAAGGCT
>NW_020263689.1:0-2434 GCF_003255815.1 Theropithecus gelada | reverse complement strand
TGTTCTGTGAAATCATCACACAGAGTTACAGCTTTCCCCTCCAGAAGCGTTTCGCTAAGACAGTTCTTGTGGAATTGGCAAAGTGATATTTGGAAGCCCTTAGATGGCTATGGTGAAAAAGGAAATATCCTCAGATGAAGTCTGGAAAGAAGCTTTCTGAGAAACCGCTCTGTGATGTGTGACTTCCACTCAGAGAGTTACATCTGTATTTCGTGGATCACTTTACTAGCCTTATTTCTGTGGAATCTGAGAACAGATATTTCGGATCCCTTTGAAGACGATAGGGCCAAAGGAAACATCCTCCGATAACAAAGAGAAAGAAGCTTCCTGGGAAATTTCTTTGTGTTCTGTGAAATCATCTCAGAGAGTTACATCTTTCCCCTCAAGAAGCCTTTCGCAAAGAAAGTTCTTGTGCAATTGGCAAAGTGATATTTGCAAGCCCATAGAGGGCTATGGTGAAAAAGGAAATATCCTCAGATGAAATCTGGAAAGAAGCTTTCTGAGAAACTGCTCTGTGATGTGTGACTTCGACTCAGAGAGTTACATCTCTATTTCGTGGATCTCTTTGCTAGCCTTATTTCTGTGGAATCTGAGAACAGATATTTCGGATCCCTCTGAAGACTATAGGGCCAAAGGGAATATCCTCCGATAACAAAGAGAAAGAACCCTTCTGAGAAACATCTTTGTGTTCTGTGAAATCATCTCACAGAGTTACAGCTTTACCCTCAAGAAGCCTTTGGGTAAGACAGTTCTTGTGGAAATGGCAAAGTGATATTTGGAAGCCCATCAGAGGAAATATCCTCTGATGAAATCTGAAAAGAGGCTTTCTGAGAAATTGCTTAGTGTTCTGTTAATTCGTCTAACAGAGTTAAATCTGTATTTCGTGGATCTCTTTGGTAGCCTTTTTTCTCTGGAATCTGAGAACAGATATTTCGGATCCCTTTGAAGACTATAGGGCCAAAGGAAATATCCTCCGATAACCAAGAGAAAGAAGCTTTCTGAGAAACTTCTTTGAGTTCTGTGAAATCATCTCACAGAGTTACAGCTTTCCCCTCAAGGAGCCTTTCGCTATGACATTTTTGTGGAATTGGCAAAGTGATATTTGGAAGCCCATAGAGGGCTATGGTGAAAAAGGAAATATCCTCAGATGAAATCTGGAAAGAAGCTTTCTGAGAAACTGATCGGTGATGTGTGACTTCCACTCAGAGAGTTACATCTGTATTTCGTGGATCTCTTTGCTAGCCTTCTTTCTGTGGAATCTGAGAACAGATATTTCGGATCCCTTTGAAGACCATAGGGCCAAACGAAATATCCTCCGATAACAAGGAGAAAGAAGCTTTCTGAGAAACTTCTTTGTGTTCTGTGCAATCATCTCACAGAGTTACAGGTTTCCCCTCAAGAAGCCTTTCGCTAAGACAGTTTTGTGGAAATGGCAAAGTGATATTTGGAATCCCGTAGAGGGCTATGGTAAAAAAGGAAATATCCTCACATGAAATCTGGAAAAAAGCTTTCTGAAAAACTGCTTAGTGTTTTGTTAATTCATCTCACAGAGTTACATCTGTATGTCGTGGATCTCTTTGTTAGCCTTATTTCTGTGGAGTCTGAGAACAGATATTTCGGATCCCTTTGAAGACTATAGGGCCAAAGGAAATATCCTCCGATAACAAAGAGAAAGAAGCTTTCTCAGAAACTTCTTCCTGTTCTGTGAAATCATCACACAGAGTTACAGCTTTCCCCTCCAGAAGNCAAAGTGATATTTGGAATCCCGTAGAGGGCTATGGTAAAAAAGGAAATATCCTCACATGAAATCTGGAAAAAAGCTTTCTGAAAAACTGCTTAGTGTTTTGTTAATTCATCTCACAGAGTTACATCTGTATGTCGTGGATCTCTTTGTTAGCCTTATTTCTGTGGAGTCTGAGAACAGATATTTCGGATCCCTTTGAAGGCTACAGGGCCGAAGGGAATATCCTCCGATAACAAAGAGAAAGAAGCTTTCTGAGAAACTTCTTTGTGTTCTGTGAAATCATCTCACAGAGTTACAGCTTTCCCCTCAAGAAGCCTTTCGCTAAGACAGTTCTTGTGGAATTGGCCAAGTGATTTTTGGGAGCCCATAGAGGTCTATGGTGAAAACGGGAGCATCATGAGATGAAATCTGGAAAGAAGCTTTCTGAGAAACTACTCTGTTATGTGTGACTTCCACTCAGAGAGTTACATCTCTATTTCGTGTATCTCTTCGCTAGCCTTATTTCTGTGGAATCTGAGAACAGATATTTCGGATCCCTTTGAAGTCTATGGGGTCAAAGGAAATATCCTCCGATAACAAAGAGAAAGAAGCTTTCTGAGTAACTTCTTTGTGTTCTGTGAAATCATTTCACAGAGTTACAGCTTTCCCCTCAAGAAGACTATCGCTAAGACAGTTCTTGTGGAATTGGCA
>NW_020263688.1:10099-16217 GCF_003255815.1 Theropithecus gelada | reverse complement strand
GTAGCTGTGTTATACCCCAACAGCAACCAAGCTTAGAATCAAACCAAAAACTCAACCCCTTTTATGATAGCTGCAAAAATAAAATAAAATAAAATACTTAGGAATAGACCTAACCATGGAGGTGAAAGACCTCTACGAGGAAAACAACATTGGTATTTTTAATGGGTTAAAATGACAGGCAGCAGGTACAGTGGAAGAAATCAGTGGGTGGGCCTCGGCGTCCAACAGGTACTGGACCTTTGATGGTAAGGCTTTTTTTTTTTTTTTTTTTTTTTTTTTTTTTTTTTGACTTACTAAGTTACTAGATACTATTATTTTCTAGTTTTTGTCACTAAACCTTAAAACTACTAAGTAACCGCTTCCATTTATTGTTGAAGAGCGTAAAATTTCATACTCTAATTTATGCTGACTGATCTTAGATTATTTGTTTCTACTTTGTGACTACCTTAAATAATACCTATAAATAATAAACTGTTAGTAATTTTTTTGCTGTAATTGAATGTAGTAAGATTTATCTTCCAAATGAAAACCGAATTGTCAAACACTTGTCAAAGTTTTGGATTTACTCAAAATTCTATGCTCAGCAGCTGGAGGTAGGAAGAGAAGGGCCCTCCCGTACTCTTATGGAGAGGCGTACTTTCTCATGAGGGGAATACTCTGCAAGAATTCGTATCTTGTTAGCAGTGGTGACTTCAACTAACTAGTGTACAAAAAAACATGTATTGGTGTGGCTGCCAACAAAGAGATCCAAGAGGGTAGATGGAGTCGAGCTTGCTGAAACAAGGAAAGAGAAAAGCAGTATTCTAGGCAGAGAGCAGGGCTAGAGCAGGAAAATGGCTAGGTGCAGGTCAGATGATTTATAGAATGAAATTAATCAAGTTTTGAAATGAATGAAAAGTATTCTCTGAGAGTCTCATTTGAGTCATGTCATGGCAGTCTTATTTAAACATGAAGTGAAAGTTAGCTTTTTAAGTTGTCATGTGTTTTCAGGGTGTGAGAGAATATTTAAGTGATATTCTTTTTATCCTCCACATAAAAAAATAGGACTAGAGAAACCTATGACTTCCTCGCTTGTTGGTGGCCTAGCAGCCCTGGCACACAGAGCCTCTGAATCTGAAACACTTGTTTTGTCCCAATATCACCTGAAATAATACATTTAGGATGAGTAATTTAGTAAATGCATTAGTCTTGTAGTCACTGCAATAAAATGCTCTTGTACCAGTATTATTTAATGCATTACATTTTATCATAGTAAATAAATCATAGAAATAGAAATTCTCGGCTGCTTTATATTGCTGTAGAAAAAAACAATGAAATCTTATTTTAAACTTTTCTCATGATTTTTAAAGGTAATTCATAAAATCCTTGTTAGGTTTGATGACAGGTACCATATTAAGGGCAGCATTTTATGACCCGTATCTTAAACATCGTCTCTGGAAGTTAAGAGCCTCCAATGGGTTCTCTGTAGAGTGCACATGATGCCGCACTCAGGCAGTTCATGGAGTGTAAGAAATACCTTAGTGCTTTGTCATTTGACATTTTAACCAAGAAAAAATACACTTTGATAAGTTTAACTTACACTTCCCTTCCCCTTCAGGTATCTACTGTGCGTTTCAGTCAACAATACAGCTCATGTTCGACAATACTCCTTGATAACAGCACAGCCAGCCAGCCTTATCTTACAATGACAATAATATCGTGAGTACAACTATACTGCCAAGGGACAGAATCGTTTATTCTAAACTTATTTCAGCCATTTGGTTGTCCTCTTCCACAATCAGTTTAAGAAATTAGAATCAACTATATATTGATATCCAGTTTCTAAATATTAAGTATCAATTTCTTTTTTAATCTTAGAGGTTGTGGTGGAAGGAAAAAATCAGTTAGCAGAGAAGCAATCCCAGAAACAGTGTATCTTTTTGATGCCTTTATGCCTTTAGACAATGTTGAGCACAGTGAGAAGGACAGGTTCCCTTTATTGAATGTTTTTTGTGAAAACTTAGTGTTTCAATGCATTATAGGCCTAAATCAGTGTGCACTACTTTGGACATTAGCCTGGGAAGAAGGAACAGCTTTTCCTCTTCTGGCACCACAGTGTATCTGCATTTGAATTTCTTCCATTGTCCATGAGCACCTTGTGGGCCACAAAGATGTGCTTTGAGATCACCCTGAGATGAAGTTTATTTTAAAAGGAACAACCAACACCAGCACCAGCTCCACAGGGGCTGTCCAGTGTACATTATTATCATCTCCTTGGGATAGGAGTGTTGATTTTTAGAACACAGTTTGGAAAGTGCTAATTTATTAGAACACAGTTTGGAAAGTGCTCATTTAGATTGTTAATGTCTTTAATTTTACTATTCATTCTGTAAACATAACTAGCTTATAAACAATTTTGTTTCAAATGCACTGGCCTTTTTAGCGAATTCAATTGGCAGTAACTTTTACTGCAATTAAAAACGGCAAGTTTACACTCATAATAATGTCACTTTTCTCCCTCCATTTCAACAATAGTTGTGATGAAATTGTGTTTCCGCAAAAACTGGACTCAAACTCTGTATCAAGTCCTGAGCTTTGGGACCTAATGAGTAATCACTAAATGTCTGTAGTCAGCCGAGTCTCTTAAATCTTCGAGCACACATACACCAAAACTACTTCGACTAGAGTCCCTGGCTTCTTTTGAGTTCAAAAGATTTTGATGTGTTAGCATACAATTCAAAAGTAGCTTTGAAGATTAATCTTGCTCAAAAAAATTTCATACTTTTTTCTCATTATTCTACTTTGTAGACGTCTACTTTTGAAAGTAAAGTAACTTTTAATTTGCCATCAGCAAGTCTGACAAATAATCATTTGGTATATTCACTATTGGTGAAATAAAGGTTTATTGAGCAAATTAATAGGGCAAATTGGCTTCAAGAAAAGATTTTGAAAAATGTTTATCACAAGTCAGTAGTGCAGTGTTGTCAGTGGGATAGGTGGAACTCACTGAGATCACTTATGCAAGGTTTTTTTTTCTTTTTTCCAAAATACATGTCTGCAAACACACGTATCTTCCCATCTTCACTTTCCCTCTATCTCTAGGCACTGAGAAGGCTTTTAGGAAAATAGGGATGGATGTGAGGCATCTCTATGTGAAGAAAGGCATCCCAGAAGATTCTGATTTTCACCCCAGCTCAATCATTCCAAACTTTGCTGCACATTGAAATCACCTGGGAAACTTTTACCAACAACCTTGATGCCCAAACTCATACCCAACACTAATTACATTAAAATGTCTCATGTTGAAGATGAAGCCGTTATTAGAGCTTCTCAGGTGATTTTAACGTGCAGCAAAGTTTGAGAGCCACGGCTTCATTTGAGTTTAGGACGAAAAACTGCTCCCATTTGGTGGGATTTTGGGCAAGTCAGTTTTAAGGTTTGTTTCCCTGATCTGTAAAATGAGTGTTGAATTAAAGGTCATGTAAGGTCATTGGTCCTTTCCAGCATGTAACTTTAAATTCCGTGATTGTGAAATTATTTCAGGGATGAAAACTACTTGAAGCACTATAGACATACCCATCTTACATGCTAATGTTTCAGGCATTTTAACAAGTGCTAATATTGTGTAGACCTATTAACTAAAATTGAGATTTTCCTTCCCTCAGTTGTTTTGAGCCTCATTCTACAAAATTAGCTGGGTGCAGTTGCGCATTGCTGTAATCCCAAATCCTCGGGAGGCTGAGGCAGGAGAATTGCTTGAACCCGGGAGGAAGAGGTTGTGGTGAGCCGAGATCATCACCATTGCACTCCAGCCTGGGCAACAAGAGCAAGACTCTATCTCAAAAAAAAAAAAAAAAAAATTACCTAGGCATAGTGGTACAAACCTGTAATCCCAGCTCCTTGGGAGGCTGAGGCATGAGAATCACTTGAACCTGGGAGGTGGAGGTTGTGGTGAGCCAAGATCGCACCACTGCACTCCAGTCTGAGACTCTAAGTCAAAAAATAAATAAATACATAAAATAAATCGCATGGGACGAAAGGCTTTGCGGGTAGAAGAGCATATAACAGGGAAATCTGTTATTATTTATATATTATAATCGTCAACAGAAACGCGTCTCCTAACAGCATATTGCCTCGCATTTTGGTTCTCATATTTTTGCAAAAAACCAAGAAATGAAACAAAGTGCCCTTATGGTGCTGTTCTGAACTAGAAGATTTGAATTTCAGGGCCGCTAGGAGAGTTTCCTCTGCCCGCATTTTAAAAAGTGTCTTCAGGCCTAACAAATGGTAACATCTATTGTTGTGAATTGTTTTTCCTTCCACAGAGTGACCTTGGAGATACATCATGATATCACGCAAAGGTGAGCTTTTTAGAAACCTGTCTTGTTATTCTAGCTAATTACTTTGCAAGATATCAAGCTCAGTGTTAGGTCACAGCTCTAGACATCATAAGCTGTATTGTGCCTGCTAAAATATCAAAGCAAATTATTTGTGTTTTCTTTGTTCCTTAAGACTCTTTTAATTTTTAAATGATTGAGAATCTCAAAGAGTATGTGTTTATATTGATTATATTGATATTTACTGTGGTAGAAATATAACATTGAGTTTTTTTTCAAAATCTATTTTTAGATTAGATTTCACAGACTTACCACTGTTGATATTATGAGCTAGATAACGCTTTGTTGTGAGGACTGTCCTGTGTATTGCAGAGAGTTTAGCAGCATTCATGGCCGCTAACAACTAGATGTCAGTAGTAACCCATGGCCCAGGTTGTGACAACAGAAAATATTCCTAGAGAACAATATTGTTAACAGAAATTTTTCATCGAAAGAGTAACTTTTCTACAACAAAAAGTGGAGTAAAAAGTGTGTCATGTATTTATATTATTTAAAGTCTCATGTTGACCTTCATAGGAGACAACTGGATTCTCTAGATCTTTCTTTGCAATTTGCTCTAAAGAAGCAATAAGAGACCGGGCGGGGTGGCTCAGGCCTGTAATCCCAGCACTTTGGGGGGCCCACGCGGGCGGATCGCAAGGTCAGGAAATCGAGACCACCCCGGCTAACACTGTGAAACCTGTCTCTACTAAAAATACAAAAACTTAGCTGGGCATGGTGGCACACGCCTGTAGTCCCAGCTACTCTGGAGGCTGAGGCAGGAGAACCGCTTGAATCAGGGAGATGGAGGGTGCAGTGAGCCGAGATCACACCACTGCATTCCAGCTTGGGTAACAGAGCAAGACTCCATCTCCAAAAAAATAAATAATTAAATAAACAAATAAAAAGTAATAAGACTGCTGGGTGCAGTGGTTCACACCTGTAATCCCAGCACTTTGGGAGGCTGAGGTGGGCAGATCACTTGAAGTCAGGAGTTTGAGACCAGTCCGATCAACATGGTGAAACCCGCCTCCACTGAAAGTACAAAAAATAGCTGGGCGCGGTGGTGCATGCCTGTAGTCTCAGCTACTTGGGTGGCTGAGGTAGGAGAGTCGCATGAACTCAGGAGGCGGAGGTTGCAGTGAGCTGAGATCTCACCATTGCAGCCCAGCCCAGGCGACAGAGGGAGACTCCGTCTCAAAAAAAGAAAATAAGAAGCAATAAAGGGACTTAACCTCATGCAAATATGTAGTTGGTAAAAGGGGTATTTTTTAAGTTTTCAGACAGTTGTGGGTATTCTTTAATACTAAATCAAAACTTCACAAGTGCTAGTTTCTTAAATTAGTCATGGTGGCATTTTCCATATTAATAAATTTATTCCATCAGTACTCATTGATCTTTCTTGCACAGTAAATGGATCTTTTGCCCCATACTTGCATTTATAATATTATGCATTAATTACTTGGAATATATTGGTTTATGTTTTATTGTGTCAAAAATCACTTTTAATTTAACCACCAATCTTTAAAACACTTTTAAGAATTGAAAAGCTGTCAAGCCTACAGTAGAAGGAACAAGTTTTTCTTTTCTTTCCTTTTTCTTTTTTTTTTTAAATTATACTTTAAGTTCTAGGGTACATGTGCACAGTGTGCGGGTTTGTTACATATGTATACATGTGCCATGTTGGTGTGCTGCACCCATTAACTCATCATTTACATTAGGTATATCTCCTAATGCTATCCCTCCCCCCTCCCCCAACCCCA
>NW_020263688.1:0-10037 GCF_003255815.1 Theropithecus gelada | reverse complement strand
TCATTTACATTAGGTATATCTCCTAATGCTATCCCTCCCCCCTCCCCCCACCCTACAATAGGCCCCAGTGTGTGATGTTCCCCTTCCTGTGTCCAAGTGATCTCATTGCTCAATTCCCACCTATGAGTGAGAACATGCAGTGTTTGGTTTGCTGTTCTTGCCATAGTTTGCTGAGAATGATGGTTTCCAGCTGCATCCATGTCCCTACAAAGGACACGAACTCATCCTTTTTTCTGGCTGCATAGTATTCCATGGTGTATATGTGCCACATTTTCTTAATCCAGTCTGTCACTGATGGACATTTGGGTTGATTCCAAGTCTTTGCTATTATGAATAGTGCCACAATAAACATATGTGTGCATGTGTCTTTATAGCAGCAAGATTTATAATCCTTTGGGTATATACCCAGTAATGGGATGGCTGGGTCATATGGTATTTGTAGTTCTAGATCCTTGAGGAATCGCCATACTGTTTTCCACAATGGTTGAACCAGTTTACAATCCCACCAACAGTGTTTCCTGACTTTTTAATGATTGCCATTCTAACTGGTATGAGATGGTATCTCATTGTGGTTTTGATTTGCATTCCTCTGATGGCCAGTGATAATGAGCAGTTTTTCATGTGTCTGTTGGCTGTATGAATGTCTTCGTTTGAGAAGTGTCTGTTCATATCCTTTGCCCACTTTTTGATGGGGTTGTTTGTTTTTTTCTTGTAAATTTGTTTGAGTTCTTTGTAAGTTCTGGATATTAGCCCTTTGTCAGATGAGTAGATTGCAAAAATTTTCTCCTATTCTGTAGGTTGCCTGTTCACTCTGATGATAGTTTCTTTTGCTGTGCAGATGCTCTTTAGTTTAATGAGATCCCATTTGTCAATTTTGGCTTTTGTTGCCTTGCTTTTGGTGTTTAGACATGAAGTCCTGGCCCATGCCTATGTCCTGAATGGTATTACCTAGGTTTTCTTTTAGGGTTTTTATGGTTTTAGGTCTAACATTTAAGTCTCTAATCCATCTTGAATTAATTTTCGTATAAGGAGTAAGGAAAGGAGCTAGTTTCAGCTTTCTACTTATGCCTAGCCAATTTTCCCAGCACCATTTATTAAATAGGGAATTCTTTCCCCATTTCTTGTTTTTTTGTCAGGTTTGTCAAAGATCAGATGGCTGTAGATGTGTGGTATTATTTCTGAGGGCTCTGTTCTGTTTCATTGGTCTATATCTTTGTTTTGGTACCAGTACCATGCTGTTTTGGTTACTGTACCCTTGTAGTATAGTTTGAAGTCAGGTTGCGTGATGCCTCCAGGTTTGTTCTTTTGGCTTAGGATTGTCTTGGCAATGCGGGGTCTTTTTTGGTTCCATAGGAACTTTAAAGCAGTTTTTTCCAATTCTGTGAAGAAAGTCATTGGTAGCTTAATAGGGATGGCATTGAATCTATAAATTACCTTGGGCAGTATGGCCATTTTCATGATATTGATTCTTCCTATCCATGAACAAGATGTGTTCTTCCATTTGTTTGTGCCCTCTTTTATTTCACTGAGCAGTGGTTTGTAGTTCTCCTTGAAGAGGTCCTTTACATCCCTTGTAAGTTAGATTCCTAGGCATTTTATTCTCTTTGAAGCTATTGTGAATGGGAGTTCATGATTTGGCTCTCTGTTTGTCTGTTACTGGTGTATAAGAATGCTTGTGATTTTTGCACATTGAATTTGTATCCTGAGACTTTACTGAAGGTGTTTATCAGCTTAAGGAGATTTTGGGCTGAGATGATGGGGTTTTCTAAATATACAATCATGTCATCTGCAAACAGGGAAAATTTGACTTCTTCTTTTCCTAACTGAGTACGCTTTATTTCTTTCTCTTGCCTTATTGCCCTAACCAGAACTTCCAACACTATGTTGAATAGAAGTAGTGAGAGAGGGCATCCCTGTCTTGTGCCAGTTTTCAAAGGAAATGCTTTCAGTTTTTGTCCATTCAGTATGATATTGGCTGTGGGTTTGTCATAAATAGCTCTTATTATTTTGAGATACGTTCCATCAATACCAATTTTATTGAGAGTTTTTAGCATGAAGGGGTTTTGAATTTTGTCAAAGGTCTTTTCTGCATCTATTGAGATAATCATGTGTTTTTTTCTTTGGTTCTGTTTATATGTTGGATTATGTTTATTAATTTCCATATGTTGAACCAGCCTTGCATCCCAGGGATGAAGCCCACTTGATCATGGTGGGTAAGCTTTTTGATGTGCTACTGGATTCGGTTTGCCAGTATTTTACTGAGGATTTTTGCATCGATGTTCATCAACGATATTGGTCTAAAATTCCCTTTTTTTGTTGTGTCTCTGGCAGGCTTTGGTATCAGGATGATGTCGGCCTCATAAAATGAGTTAGGGAGGATTCCCTCTTTTTCTCTAGATTGGAATAGTTTCAAAAGGAATGGTACCAGCTCCTCCTTGTACCCTGGTAGAATTCGGCTGTGAATCCATCTGCTCCCGGACTTTTCTTGCTTGGTAGGCTATTAATTATTGCCTCAATTTCAGACCCTACTATTGCTCTATTCAGGGATTCAACTTCTTCTTGGTTTAGTCTTGGGAGAGTGTAAGTGTCCAGGAAATTATCCATTTCTTCTAGGTTTTCTAGTTTATTTGCATAGAGGTGTTTATAGTATTCTCTGATGGTAGTTTGTATTTCTGTGGGGTCGGTGGTGATATCCCCTTTATCATTTTTTATTGTGTCTATTTGATTCTTCTCTCTTTTCTTCTTTATTAGTCTTGCTAGCAGTCTATCAGTTTTGTTGATCTCTTCAAAAAACCAGCTCCTGGATTCATTGATTTTTTGGAGGGCTTTTTGTGTCTCTATCTCCTTCAGTTCTGCTCTGATCTTAGTTATTTCTTGCCTTCTGCTAGCTTTCGAATGTGTTTGCTCTTCCTTCTCTAGTTCTTTTAATTGTGATGTTAGGGTGTCAATTTTAGATCTTTCCTGCTTTCTCTTGTGGGCGTTTAGTGCTATAAAGTTCCCTCTACACACTGCTTTAAATGTGTCCCAGACAGAGATTCTTGTAGGTTGTATCTTTGTTCTCATTGGTTTCAAAGAACATATTTATTTCTGCCTTCATTTTGTTATGTACCCAGTAGTCATTCAGGAGCAGGTTGTTCAGTTTCCATGTAGTTGAGTGGTTTTGAGTGAGTTTCTTAGTCCTGAGTTCTAGTTTGATTGCACTGTGGTCTGAGAGACAGTTTGTTATAATTTCTGTTCTTTTACATTTGCTGAGGAGTGCTTTATTTCCAACTATGTGGTCAATTTTGGAATAAGTGCGATGTGGTGCTGAGAAGAATGTATATTCTGTTGATTTGGGGTGGAGAGTTCTGTAGATGTCTATTAGGTCTGCTTGGTGCAGAGTTGAGTTCAATTCCTGGGTATCCTTGTTAACTTTCTGTCTCATTGATCTGTCTAACGTTGACACTGGGGTGTTAAAGTCCCCATTATTATTGTATGGGAATCTAAGTCTCTTTGTAAGTCTCTAAGGACTTGCTTTATGAATCTGGGTGCTCCTGTATTGGGTGCATATATATTTAGGATAGTTAGCTCTTCCTGATGAATTGATCCCTTTACCATTATGTAATGGCCTTCTTTGTCTCTTTTGATTTTTGATGGTTTAAAGTCTGTTTTTTCAGAGACTAGGATTGCAACCCCTGCTTTTTTTGTTTGTTTGTTTTCCATTTGCTTGGTAGATCTTCCTCCATCCTTTTATTTTGAGCCTATGTGTGTCTCTGCACATGATACGGGTCTCCTGAATACAGCAAACTGATGAGTCTTGACTCTTCATCCAACTTTCCAGTCTGTGTCTTTTAATTGGACCATTTAGTCCATTTACATTTAAGGTTAATATTGTTATGTGTGAACTTGATCCTGTCATTATGATATTAGCTGGTTATTTTGCTCGTTAGTTGATTCAGTTTCTTTCTAGCATCAATGGTCTTTACATTTTGGCATGTTTTTGCAATGGCTGGTATCAGTTGTTCCTTTCTATGTTTAGTGCTTCCTTCAGGATCTCTTTTAGGGCAGGCCTGGTGGTGAGAAAATAGCTAAGCATTTGCTTGTCTGTGAAGGATTTTATTTCTCCCTCACTGATGAAACTTAGTTTGGCTGGATATGAAATTCTGGGTTGAAAATTCTTTTCTTTAAGAATGTTGTATATTGGCCCCCACTGTCTTCTGGCTTGGAGAGTTTCTGCCGAGAGATCTGCTGTTCGTCTGATGGGCTTCCCTTTGTGGGTAACCCAACCTTTCTCTCTGGCTGCCCTTAACATTTATTCTTCATTTCAATTTTGGTGAATCTGACAATTATGTGTCTTGGAGTTGCTCTTCTCGAGGAGTATCTTTGTGGCGTTCTCTGTATTTCCTGAATTTGAATGTTGACCTGCCTTACTAGGTTGGGGAAGTTCTCCTGGATGATATCCTGCAGAGTGTTTTCCAACTTGGTTCCATTTTGCTGTCACTTTCAGGCACACCAATCAGATGTAGATTTGGTCTTTTCACATAATGCCACATTTCTTGGAGGCTTTATTTCTTTTTACTCGTTTTTCTCTACACTTTTCTTCTTCCTCCATTTCATTCATTTGATCTTCAGTCACTGATACTCTCTCTTCCAATTGATTGAGTTGGTTACTGAAGCTTGTGCATTTGTCACGTAGTTCTCGTGTCATGGTTTTCACCTTTATCAGTTCGTTTATGGTCTTCTCTGCATTGATTATTCTAGTTTTCCATTTTTCCATTCTTTTTTCAAGGTTTTTAGTTTCTTTGCACTGGGTACGTAGTTCCTCCTTTAGCTCTGAGAAGTTTCATCAACTGAAGCCTTCTTCTCTCAACTCGTCAAAGTCATTCTCCATCCAGCTTTGTTCTGTTGCTGGTGATGAGCTGCCTTCCTTTGGAGGGGGAGATGCATTCTGATTTTTTTGAATTTCCAGCTTTTCTGCACTGCTTTTTCCCCATCTTTGTGGTTTTATCTGCCTTTGGTCTTTGATGATGGTGATGTACCTGGGAGTTTTGCTGTGGGTGTCCTTTCTATTTGTTAGTTTTCCTTCTAACAGTAAGGACTCTCAGCTGCAGGTCTGTTGAAGTTTGCTTGAGGTCCACTCCAGACCCTGTTTGCCTGGGTATCAGCAGCGGAGGTTGCAGAAGATAGAATATTGCTGAACAGCGAGTGTGGCTGTCTGATTCTTGCTCTGGAAGCTTTGTCTCAGAGGTGTGCCCAGACGTGTGAGGTGTGACGTGTTGGTCTGCACTTTAGTGGGCGATGTCTCCAGTTAGGCTAGTCAGGGGTCAGGGACCCACTTGAGCAGGCAGTCTGTCCATTCTCAGATCTCAACCTCTGTGCTGGGAGAACCACTGCTCTCTTCAAAGCTGTCAGACAGGGACATTTACATCTGCAGAGGTTTCTACTGCTTTTATTTAGCTATGCCCTGTCCCCAGAGGTGGAGTCTACAGAGGCAGGCAGGCATCCTTGAGCTGTGGTGGGCTCCACCCAATTCGAGCTTCCAGGAGGCTTTGTTTACCTACTTAAGCCTCAGCAATGGTGGGTGCCCCTCCCCCAGCCTCATTGCCACCTTGCAGTTAGATCTCAGACTGCTGTGCTAGTAATGAGGGAAGCTCCGTGGGCATGGGACCCTCCAGGCCAGGTGTGGGATATAATCTCCTGGTGTTCCGTTTGCTAAGACCCTTGGTAGAGCGTATTAGGGTGGGAGTTACCCAATTTTCCAGGTGTTGTGTGTCTCAATTTCCCTTGGCTAGGAAAAGGAATTCCCTTCCCCTTTGCGCTTCCCAGGTAAGGCAATGCCTCACCCTGCTTCAGCTCTTGCTGGTCGGGCTGCACCCGCGGACCAGCATCAACTCTCCGACATGCCCCAGTGAGATGAACTCAGTACCTCATTTGAAAATACAGAAATCACCCACCTTCTGTGTCACTCACACTGGGAGCTGGAGGCTGGAGTTGTTCCTCTTGGGCCATCTTGGGTGCCCCCCTTCTTATTTTTTTTTTTTCTGAGATGGAGTCTTGCTCTGTCGCCCAGGCTGGAGTGCAGTGGCACGATCTCGGCTCACTGCACCCTCCATCTCCCTGATTCGAGTGGCTCTCCTGCCTCAGCCTCCAGAGTAGCTGGGACTATAGGGATATGCCACCACACCTGGCTAATTTTTTGTATTTTTAGTAATGATGGGGTTTCACTGTGTTAGCCAGGATGGTCTCGATCTCCTGAACTTTTGATCTGCCCATCTCAGACTCCCAAAGTGCTGGGATTACAGGCATGAGCCAATATGCCCGGCAGAAGGAATAAGTTTTTCAAAGTCCTCAGGAAAGCCTAAATTTTATCATTGGGAACAAATACTGATTTTCCTTGAAGTGACAACCTCTCACTTCATTTATTTTTGAGAATGAAAGTTGTACTTTTTTTTAGACCGAGTCTCATTCTGTCACTTGGCTGGAGTGCATTGGTATCATCTCAGCTCAAGCAATCCTCTCACATCAGACTCCCCTGTAGCTGGGACCACAGATGGGTGGCACCACACCAGGCTAATTCTTTTTTGCATTTTTGGTAGTGACAGGGTTTTGTTATGTTGCCTAGGCTGGTCTCAAACTCCTGCAGGAGCTCAAGCCATCTGCCTGCTTTCACCTCCCAAAGTGCTGGGATTTTACAGGAGTGAGCCACTACGCTGACCCAGTTGTACTTTTAAATAAAAACGATGTTCTGTGAAAAAAGTGATTGTTCAGTTCACAATTAAATCACTAATTCTTAAAAAAAAAAAAAACCAAAAAACTGTACTGCAGTCATCAGAAACGCTTCTTATTAATTTTCCACTTATTCAGAATATTAAAGAGACATATCAAAGTTTAAAAACAACATTAATTTTTACTGCTTCATTAAAGACATTCTTAAGTAATTCAGGCTGTCTTTTTTACGGTAGGGGACAGTAAAGAATAGAATGACTACTAATGTAATTGGTACCACTGCCTTGATTTATGCTGAGAAACCAGCAGTTTACCCACTTTTGCTTTTATACAATCATGGCAAGTGTCAACGAAAAAGCAGGCAATGACTTTATATTCCTTTTACAGATATTTAATTTTTTATTCAGCTTTCTCAGGTATGTGTTGGCCAGGCGCAGTGGCTCAGGTAATCCCAGCACTTTGGGAGGCTGAGGTGAGCAGATCACCTGAGGTCAGGAGTTCAAGACCAGCCTGGCCAACATGGTGAAACCACATGTCTACTGAAAATACAAAAATTAGCCAGGCGTGGGGGCAGGCACCTGTGATCCCAGCTACTCAGGAGGCTGAGGTAGGAGAATCATTTGAACCTGGGAGGCAGAGGTTGCCATAAGCCGAGATCGCGCCATTGCACTCCAGCCTGGGCAACAAGAGTGAAACTCGGTCTCAAACAAACAAACAAACAAAAAACAAACAAACAGTGTTGACCTCTTAGCCCTTCTGGAAAGGGTCTTGGGGATCCTGAGAGGTCCACAGAGCTCATCTGGGGAACCACTGGTTTATCATGTAGGCACAATGCATTAGTTTTACAAAATTTAAAGTTCATCAAAGACTGGCCTCTTAAAAAGGCAGATGAGTTTTTAATTCAAACAACAGAAAACACATAAATACATCATGAGAGTGTACTACACAGAACTAAAGAGAAAGGAAGCTAGGAAATCTGAATCACGTTTACGTTTATTAAGGTTCATCACTACTGCTTTGTAAAACATTCTTGTGTTTCAGTGTGTGGTGTGGTTAGAAGAGTGAAAATATATTTGGTTTGTTGCCATTGCCTGTTAGGGAGAGTCAGTACTTACGGGCATTTCTGACTGGTTACATATAAAAGACTTCACAGAACAGGACATGAAGTGCTGAGAAAGAAGAAGTCAGGAAACCCTCTGCAAGTCAGGATCCAGGAGAAAAATTTGTAAAAACTGCTTCGGTAAAGTAAACAGCAAAGCACACAGGAGGCAGTATTTTACTAAACATATGTGATACTAATATATTAACAGTTTTTGAAGTAATGCACATTCTTATTTTATAGACATGCAGATGGATCTTTGAGCATATTTGATGAACAGTTATACTCATTTACGGTAAGTGGTGCTTTTATTGAGATTGTATTTTCATCATGCACTTGTATCTGTTTCATGCTGAAGTCAAAGGCATCTTTTTTTAAATCTTCCCCATTTCATGTTGTATTTAGTCATCTTAAGTGTTGTAAAAAGAATGTGCTGGAATAGGAACTGATCTACAGCTCTGTTTAGTTAGTGAGCTAGTATGAGTAAATATACTATCCAAATAACAGAAAATGTTTTTTTTTTTTTTTTTTAATTTTTGAGACAGAGTCTCTTTCTGTAGCCCAGGATGGAATGCAATCACACAATCTTGGCTCACTGTAGGCTCTGTCTCCCAGGTCCCTGTTCAAGCAATTCTCCTGCCTCAGCCTCCCGAGTAGCTGGGATTACAGGCATGCACCACCGTGCCCAGCTAATTATTTCTTTCTTTTTTTTAAGTAAAGACAGGGTTTCACCATGTTGGCCAGGATAGTCTTGAACTCCTGACCTCGTGATCCACCCACCTCGGCCGCCTTAAGTGCTGGGATTACAGGTGTGAGCCACTGTGCCTGGCACAGAAAATGTATCTTTTTAAAAGGTAATTGTGAGCTGTCTATAGGACCCTGCAAGTCATTACCCAATTCTCGAAGCCATTCCTCCTTCTGTTCCACACAGGTTTCCACCATGCATATTACCCAGACAAGAATTGGAGGTGGGAGTTTTAGTAAGGATTCCTCCTCCATTCCATCGACTCCCAGCACCAGCCAGGAGGACCTTCAGATCAATGTTCCTCCCACTGCCAACACACCCACGCCCGTTCACAAGCAGTCCAAGCGCTGGTCCAAGCTGTTTACATCTGAGAAAGGGAGTCACCCAGACAAAGAGAAGAAAGCCCCGGAGAGTCATGCTGACACCATCGGGAGTGGCAGAGCCATCCCCATTAAACAGGGCATCCTCTTAAAGCTAAGTGGGAAATGGCTGAAGAAATGGAAAAAGAAATATGGCACCCTCTGTGACAATGGCATGCTCACCTATTATTCAAGCTTAGGTGATTATATGAAGAATATTCACAAAAAAGAGATTGACCTTCGAACATGTACCATCGAAGTCCCAGGAAAGAGGCCACCCCTAGCCACACTGGCCTGTGCACCCATTTCCAGCTCTAAAGGCAATGGCCTATTCAAGGACATGAACAGTCTATGTACCTCAGCCAATTCAGGCACCAGGCTGAGTGACTCCATATGCTCCAGCCCCAATATCTCCAGCACCACCAGCCCCAAGCTCAACCCACCCCCCTCTTCTCATGCCAACAAAAAGAAACACCAAAGGAAGAAATGCACCAACAACTTAAAAGACAATGGCCTGTCTGGCACTGCTGAAAAACAAGCAGAAAACTTTATCATTGTGTCCCTCACTGGCCAAACGTGGCACTTTGAAGCCACGTCATATGAGGAGCGGGATGCCTGGGTCCAAGCCATTGAGAGCCAGATCGTGGCCAGCCTGCAGTCATGCTAGAGTAGCAAAAGCAAGTTCTGGCTACTTTAGACTAGCACAATGTTATTTACTAATAATCTTGATCCTTAGCTACATTTCTCTGCAATAAATTTGCTATGATGCCATGATGGGGATCAGCAACCTACGTTTTCCAAGTTCCTTCTAGTGGGATCCTGCTAGGTTCTGCTGTTGGGAGGTACTAGAGAAACATAGAAAGGCAAGAGAATGGAAGAATAGATCTCCTTTTCCTGTTTATTTGCTGTCCTTGCCGATGTTCTCCCAAGAACATCTCCTTGCCGTAGGAGCAGTAATTGTTTCAGTTTACCAGTTTTTTCAGAGCCCCAGAAAGTGCCTCTTCAGAGGTAACAGCAGCAGTTGGAACATATCTCTCCCTCAGAGATCTAGTCTCAGCCTAGGAAGGCTTTTACTCTGAGTTTTAATTGTAATAACTCCAATCTCTTCCCTTCATTCATCTAAGCTTCT
>NW_020263687.1:0-2434 GCF_003255815.1 Theropithecus gelada | reverse complement strand
CTAAGACAGTTCTTGTGGAATTGGCAAAGTGATATTTAGAAGCCCATAGAGGGCTATGGTGAAAAAGGAAATATCCTCAGATGAAATCTGTAAAGAAGCTTTCTGAGAAACTGCTTAGTGTTCTGTTAATTCATCTCACAGATTTTCATCTGTATTTCGTGGATCTCTTTGCTAGCCTTATTTCTGTGGAATCTGAGAACAGATATTTCGGATCCCTTTGAAGACTATAGGGCCAAAGGAAACATCCTCCGAAAACAAAGAGAAATAAGCTTTCTGAGAAACTTCTTTGTGTTCTGCGAAATCATCTCACAGTGTTACAGCTTTCCCCTCAAGAAGCCTATCCCTAAGACAGTTCTTGTGGAATTGGCAAAGTGATATTTGGAAGCCCATAGAGGGCTACGGTGAAAAAGGAAATATCCTCAGATGAAATCTGGAAAGAAGCTTTCTGAGAAACTGCTTAGTGTTCTGTTAATTCATCTCACAGAGTTACATCTGTATTTCGTGGATCTCTTTGCTAGCCTTATTTCCTTGGAATCTGAGAACAGATATTTCGGATCCCTTTGAAGAATATAGGGCCAAAGGAAATATCCTCCGATAACAATGAGAAAGAAGCTTTCTGAGAAACTTCTTCGTGTTCTGTGAAATCATCTCACAGAGTTACGGAAGCCTTTCGCTAAGACAGTTCTTGTGGAATTGGCAAAGTGATATTTGGAAGCACATAGAGGGCTATGGTGAAAAAGGAAATATCCTCAGATGAAATCTAAATAGAAGGTTTCTCAGAAACTGCTGGGTAATGTGTGACTTCCAGTCACAGAGTTACATGTGGGTTTCGTGGATCTCTTTGGTAGCCTTATTTCTGTGGATTCTGAGAACAGATATTTCGGATCTCTTTGAAGAGTATACTGCCAAAGGAAATATCCTCCGATAACAAAGAGAAAAAAGCTTTCTGAGAAACTTCTTTGTGTTCTGTGAAATCATATCACAGAGTTACAGCTTTCCCCTCAAGAAGCTTTTCGCTAAGACAGTTCTTGTGGAATTGGCAAAGTGATATTTAGAAGACCACACAGGGCGATGGTGAAAAAGGAAATATCCTCATATGAAATATGGAAAGAAGCTTTCTGAGAAACTGCTTAGTGTTCTGTTAATTCATCTCACAGATTTTCATCTGTATTTCGTGGATCTCTTTGCTAGCCTTATTTCTGTGGAATCTGAGAACAGATAATTCGGATGCCTTTGAAGACTATAGCGCCAAAGGAAACATCCTCCGAAAACAAAGAGAAATAAGCTTTCTGAGAAACTTCTTTGTGTTCTGTGAAATCATCTCACAGAGTTACAGCTTTCCCGTCAAGAAGCCTTTCGCTAAGACAGTTCTTGTGGAATTGGCAAAGTGATATTTGGAAGCCCATAGAGGGCTATGGTGAAAAAGGAAATATCCTCAGATGAAATCTGGAAAGAAGCTTTCTGAGAAACTGCTTAGTGTTCTGTTAATTCATCTCACAGAGTTACATGTGTATTTCGTGGTTCTCTTTGCTAGCCTTATTTCTGTGGAATCTGAGAACAGATACTTCGGATCCCTATGAAGACTATAGGGACAAAGGAAACATCCTCCAATAACAAAGAGAAAGAAGCTTTCTGGGAAACTTCTTTGTGTTCTGTGAAATCATCTCACAGAGTTACAGCTTTCCCGTCAAGAAACCTTTCGCTAAGACAGTTCTTGTGGAATTGGCAAAGTGATATTTGGAAGCCCATAGAGGGCTGTGGTGAAAAAGGAAATATCCTCAGATGAAATCTGGAAAGAAGATTTCTGAGAAACTGCTTAGTGTTCTGTTAATTCATCACACAGAGTTCCATCTGTATTTCGTGGATCTCTTTGCTAGCCTTATTTCTGTGGAGCTGAGAACAGATACTTCGGATCCCTTTGAAGATTATATGGCCAAAGGAAATATCCTCCAATAACAAAGAGAAAGAAGCTTTCTGAGAAACTTCTTTGTGTTCTGTGAAATCACGTCACAGAGTTACAGCTTTCCCATCAAGAAGCCTTTCGCTAAGACAGTTCTTGTGGAATTGGCAAAGTGATATTTGGAAGCCCCTAGAGGGCTATGGTGAAAAAGGAAATATCCTCAGTTGAAATCTAGATAGAAGGTTTCTCAGAAACTGCTGGGTGATATGTGACTTCCACTCACAGAGTTACATGTGTGTTTCGTGGATCTCTTTGCTAGCATTAATTCTGTGGAATCTGAGATGAGATATATCGGATCCCTTTGAAGACTATAGGGCTAAAGGAAATATCCTCCGACAACAAAGAGAAAGAAGCTTTCTGAGAAACTTCTTTGTGTTCCGTGAAATCATCTCACAGAGTTACAGCTTTCCCGTCAAGAAACTTTTCTCTAAGACAGTTCTTGTGGAATTGGCAAAGTGATATTTAGAAGCCCAT
>NW_020263686.1:0-2434 GCF_003255815.1 Theropithecus gelada | reverse complement strand
TCTCAGATTCCACAGAAATAAGGCTAGCAAAGAGATCCACGAAATACAGATGTAACTCTGTGAATGGAAGTCACACATTACAAAGCAGTTTCTCAGAAAGCTTCTTTCCAGTTTTTCTCGGAGGATAATTTCTTTTTCACCATAGCCCTATATGGGTTTCCATATATCACTTTGCGAATTCCTCAACAACAGGCTTAGCGAGCGGCTTCTTGAGGGGAAAGCTGTAACTCTGTGAGATGAATTAACAGAACACTAAGTAGTTCCTCAGAAAACTTCTCTCCCGATTTCATCTGACGATATTTCCCTTTTCACCATAGCCCTCTATGGGCTTCCAAATATCACTTTGCAAATTCCACAAGAACTCTCTCAGTGAAAGGCTTCTTGAGTGGAAAGGTGTATCTCTGTGAGATGATTTCACAGAACACAAAGAAGTTTCTCAGAAAGCTTCTTTCTCTTTGTTTTCGGAGGATATTTCCTTCGGCCCTATAGTCTTCAAAGGGATCCGAAATATCTGTTCTCAGATATCACAGAAATAAGGCTAGAAAAGAGATTAAGGAAATACAGATGTGACTCTGTGATTGGAAGTCACACATCACAAAGCAGTTTCTCAGACAGCTTCTTTCCCGTTTTTCTCTGAGGATATTTTCTTTTTCACCATAGCCCTCTTTGGGCTTCCAAATATTCCTTTGCCAATTACACAAGAACAGGCTTAGCGAGCGGTTTCTTGAGGGGAAAGCTGTAACTCTGTGAGATGAATTAACAGAACACTAAGCATTTTCTCAGAAAGCTTCTTTCCAGATTTCATCTGAGGATATTTCCTTTTTCACCATAGCCCTCTATGGGCTTCCAAATATCACTTTGTATATTCCACAAGAACTGTGTTAGCCAAAGGCTTCTTGAGGGGAAAGCTGTAACTCTGTCAGATGATTTCACAGAACACAAAAAAGTTTCTCAGAAAGATTCTTTCTCTTTGTTATCGGAGGATATTTCCTTTGGCCCTATATTCTTCAAAGTGATTCGAAATATCTGTTCTCACATTCCACAGAAATAAGGCTAGGAAAGAGATCCACAAAATACTGATGTAACTCTGTGAGTTGAAGTCACACATCACAAAGCAGTTTCTCAGAAAGCTTCTTTCCAGTTTTTCTCTGAGGATATTTGCTTTTTCACCATAGCCCATTAGGGGGTTTCAAATATCACTTTGCGAATTCCACAAGAACAGGCTGACCGAGCGGCTTCTTGAGTGCAAAGCTGTAACTCTGTGAGATGAATTAACAGAACACTAATCGGTTTCGCAGAAAGCTTCTTTCCTGATTTCATCTGAGGATATTTACTTTTTCACCATAGCCCTCTATGGGCTTCCATATATCATTTTGCAAATTCCGCAAGAATTCTCTTAGCGAAAGGCTTCATGAGGTGAAAGCTGTAACTCTGTGAGACGATTTCAGAGGACAAAAAGAAGTTTCTCAGAAAGCTTCTTTCTCTTTGTTATCGGAGGGTATTTCCTTTGGCCCTATATTCTTCAAAGGGATCCGAAATATCCGTTCTCAGATTCCACAGAAATAAGGCTAGCAAAGAAATCCACGAAATACAGATGTAACTCTGTGAGTGGAAGTCACACGTCAGAAACCGGTTTCTCAGAAAGCTTCTTTCCAGTTTTTCTCTGAGGATATTTCCTTTTTCACCATAGCCCTCTATGGGCTTCCAAATATCTCTTTGGAAATTGCACAAGAACTGTCTTAGCGAAAGGCTTCTTGAGAGGAACGATGTAACTCTCTGAGATGATTTCACAGAACCGTAAAAAGTTTGTCAGAAAGATTCTTTCTCTTTGTTATCGGAGGATATTTCCTTTGGCCCTAAAATCTTCAAAGGGATCCGAAATATCTGTTCTCAGATTCCATAGAAATAAGGCTAGCAAAGAGATCCACGAAATACTGATGTAACCCTGTGAGTTGAAGTCGCACATCACAAAGCAGTTTCTCAGAAAGCTTCTTTACAGTTTTTTTCTGAGGATATTTTCTTTTTCACCATAGCCCTCTATGGGCTTCCAAATATCCCTTTGGGAATTCCACAAGAGCAGGCTTAGCGAGCGGCTACTTGAGGGGAAAGCTGTAACTCTGTGAGATGAATTAACAGAACACTAAGCAGTTTCTCAGAAAGCTTCTTTCCAGATTTCATCTGAGGATATTTCCTTTTTCACCATAGCCATCTAAGGGCTTCCAAATATCCCTTTGCAAATTCCACAAGAACTGTCTTAGCGAAAGGCTTCCTGAGGGGAAACCTATAACTGTGTGAGATGATTACACAGAACACAAAGAAGATTCTCAGAAAGCTTCTTTCTCTTTGTTATCGGAGGATATTTCCTTTGGCCCTATAGTATTTAAAGCAATAAGAAATATCAGTTCTCAGGTTCCACAGAAATAAGGCTAGCAAA
>NW_020263685.1:0-2434 GCF_003255815.1 Theropithecus gelada | reverse complement strand
GCCCCTCCAGGGGGATTGAAAGCACAGGTGCTAGAACTAGCCAGACCCGAGGCCTGATTCTAGCTCCTTCCCTTCCCTTCCCTTCCCTTCTCCCCTCCCCTTCCCCCACTTCCCCTCCTTCCCTTCCCTTCCCCTCCCCTCCCCTCCTCTCCTCTCTTCTCTTCTGATGAATTATTGCCCTGTCTCCCAGGTTGGAGTGTAATGGCTCAATCTCAGCTCACTGCAACCTCTGTCTCCTGGGTTCAAGCAATTCTCCTGCCTCAGCCTCCCAACTAGCTGGGATTACAGGCACCCACCACCATGCCCCGCTAATTTTTGTATTTTTAATAGAGACGGGGCTTCACCATGTTGGCAAGGATGGTCTTGAACTCCTGACCTCAGATGATCCACCCGCCTCAGCCCCACAAAGTGCTGGGATTACAGGCGTGAGCCACGGTGCCTGGACACTTTTTTTTTTTTTTTTTGAGATGGAGTTTCACTCTTGTTGCCCAGGCTGGAGTGCAATGGTGAGATCTTGGCTCACTGCAACCTTCACCTACTGGCTTCAAGCGATTCCCCTTCCTCAGCCTCCCGAATAGCTGGGATTACAGGCGCACTCCACCACACCCGGCTACTTTTTGTATTTTTAGTAGAGGCAGGGTTTTCACCATGTTGGTCAGGCTAGTCTTGAACTCTTGACCTCAGTGATCCACCCAGCTCAGCCTCCCAAAGTGCTGGGATTACAGGCATGAGCCACTGCACCCAGCCAGCTCCATCGCTCTCTGTGACTCAGTTTCTTTCTCAACTTAAAGCCCCGCAGTGGCTCCTCACTGCACTTTCGGAAAAGGCTGTGTGTGATCTCTGTTCCTTCCTACCTCTCTGGTTCCAGTTCGTGCCACATTGCCCTCATCCATCAGACCCCAGCCACACTGGCCGCACCGCCTTTCAATGCAGGGGGCCTTAAACTCCTCCTCCAGTCCCAGCGCTGTCGTGAATACTCTTGCCTCTGCCTTGCCTGTTTCTCCAACTCTCCCTGGAGAGCTCCTATTCATTCATCACAGCTCAGATGCAACTTCCTCAGGGCAACCCTCTGTGACTCCAGACACAATCACTCCTATGGCTGACCCCTTTCATAGCACAACTGCGATCATTAAACTATTATTATTATTATTATTATTATTAGAGACAGAGTCTCACTCTGTCGTGCCCAGGGTGGAGTGCAGTGGCGGGATCTCGGCTCACTGCAACGTCCACCTCCCGGGTTCAAGTGATTTTCCTGCGTCAGCCTCCCGAGTAGCTGGGATTACAGGTGCCCGCCACCACGCCCGGCTAATTTTTTTGTATTTTTAGTAGAGATGAGGTTTCACTATGTTGGCCAGGCTGGACTCGAATTCTTGACCTCTGGTGATCTGCCTGCTTTGGCCTCCTAAAGTGCTGGGATTACAGGCGTGGGCCACCCCAGCCGGCCTCATTAAACAATTTTATCTGCAAGATTGTTTGATGTCTTCTCCCCTGTGGCTCCCTGAGATCCCTGAGAACAGGGCTGAGGCAGTCTTGTTTGGGGCTGTGTCTCTTACCCCTTGCACAGGATTGGCATAGAATAGGTGCCTGTTTGAGGAAAAACCCTCTCAAACCACCCCAACAGTCATCAACATAGAAGACTTCTGTGACCAAATGTCTGGGGGGGGTTTCCCCACGCACCAAGCATCAGACACTAGGTCGGTGTCCTCCAATCCAATTCACACACTGTCTACCTGGCGATAGCGTCAGATCCCACAGGTTGGAGGATCAGTCCCCAAGACTACCCACCACCCCCACTTCAGACACCAGCAGCAAGTTCAGGCCTCTGGAACTTCTGACTGACAGGCTTCAAGCTGGGGTTCCCACGACTCCCTCTTTGGGTTCGATTACTTTGTGGGAGTGGCTCACGGAACTCAGGGAAATGTGTTTAGTGGTTTATTATAAAGGATATTGCAAAGGATATGGATGAAGAGACGCACAGGGTGAGATATGGGGGAAGGAGCGTAGTGCTTCCATGCTCTCCCCTGGCAGCCGCCCTCCGGGAACCTCAGCGTGGTCAGTTATGCGGAAGCTCTTAGAACCTAGTTCTCTCGGGTTTTTATGGAAGCTTCAGGATGCTGTCATTCCTTCCCCCAGGGTGTGAGGTGGTCTTAAAATCCAAGATCAGAAGGGGCAAAGTGGTTCATGCCTGAAATCCCAACACTTTGGGAGGCCAAGGCAGGAGAATCATTTGCCTCTAGGAGTTCAAGACCAGCCTGGGCAACTTAGTGAGACCTCATCTCTACAAAAAAACAACAAATTAGCCGGGCATGGTGGAGTGTACCTGTAGTCCCAGCTCCTCAGGAGGCTGAAGTGGGAGGATCACTTGAGCCCAGGAGGTGGAGGCTGCAGTGAGCCTTGATTGTACCACTGCACTCCAGCCCGGGTGACAGAG
>NW_020263684.1:0-2434 GCF_003255815.1 Theropithecus gelada | reverse complement strand
CAAGAACTGTCTTAGCGAAAGGCTTCTTGAGGGGAAAGCTGTAACTCTGTCAGATGATTTCACCGAAGACAAAGAAGTTTCTCAGAAAGCTTCTGTCTCTTTGTTATCGGAGGATATTTTCTTTGGCCCTATAGTCTTCAAAGGGATCCGAAATATCTGTTCTCAGACTCCACAGAAATAACGCTAGCAAAGAGATACACGAAATACAGATGTAACTCCGTGAGATGAATTAACAGAACACTAAGAATTTTCTCAGAAAGCTTCCATACAGATTTCATCTGAGTATATTTCCTTTTTCACCATGGCCCTCTATGGGCTTCCAAATATCATTTTACCAATTCCACAAGAACTGTCTTAGCGAAAGGTTTCTTGAGGGGAACCCTGTAAATCTGTGAGATCACTTCACAGAACACAAAGAAGTTTCTCAGAAAGCTTCTTTCTCTTTGTTATCGGAGGATATTTCCTTTGTCCCTGTAGTCTTCAAAGGGATCCGAAATATCTGTTCTCAGATTCCAAAGAAATAAGGCTAGCAAAGAGATCCACGAAATACAGATGTAACTCTGTGAGATGAATTAAGAGACCACGAAGCAGTTTCTCAGAAAGATTCTTTCCAGATTTCATCTGAGGATATTTCCTTTTTCACCATAGTCCTCTATGGGCTTCCAAATATCACTTTGCCAATTCCACAAGAACTGTCTTAGCGAAAAGCTTCTTGAGGGGAAAGCTGTAACTCTGTGAGATGATTTCACTGAACACAAAGAAGTTTCTCAGAAAGCTTCTTTCTCTTTGTTATCGGAGGATATATCCTTTAGCGCTACAGTCTTCAAGGGGATCCGAAATATCTGTTCTCACATTCCACAGAAATAAGGCTAGCAAAGAGATCCACGAAACAGAGATGTAACAATGTGAGATGAATTAACAGAACACTAAGCAGTTTCTCAGAAAGCTTCTTCCAAGATTTCATCTGAGGATATTTCCTTTTTCACCGTAGCCATCTATGGGCTTCCAAATATCGCTTTCCAAATTCCACAATAACTGTCTTAGCGAAAGGCTTCTTGAGGGGAAAGCTGTAACTCTGTGAGATGATTTCACAGAACACAAAGAAGTTTCTCAGAAAAGTTATTTGTCTTTGTTATCGGAGGATATTTCCTTTGGCCCTGTAGTTAGCCTTCAAAGGGATCCGAAATATCTGTTCTCAGATTCCACAGAAATTAGTCTAGGAAAGAGATCCACGACACAGAGATGTAAGTCTGTGAGATGAATTAACAGAACACTAAGCAGTTTCTCAGGAAGCTTCTTTCTCTTTGTCATGGGACGATATTTCTTTTGGCCCTATATTCGTAAAGGGATCCGAAATATCTGTTCTCAGATTCCACAGAAATAAGGGTAGCAAAGAAATCCACGAAATACAGATATAACACTGTGAGATGAATTAACAGAACACTAAGCAGTTTCTCAGAAAGCTTCTTTCCAGATTTCATTTGAGGATATATCCTTTTTCACGATAGCCCTCTATGGGATTCCAAGTATCACTTTGCCAATTCCAATGAATTGTCGTAGCGAAAAGGTTCTTCAAGGGAAAGCTGTAACTCTGTGAGATGATTTCACAGAACACAAAGGAGTTTCTCAGAAAGCTTCTTTCTCTTTGTTATCGGAGGATATTTCCTTTCGCCCTATAATCTTCAAAGGGATCCGAAATATCTGTTCTCATATTCCACAGAAATAAGGCTAGCAAAGAGATCCACGAAATACAGATGTAACTCTGTGAGATGAATTAACAGAACACTAAGCAGTTTGTCAGAAAGTTTCTCCCCAGATTTCATCTGAGTATATTTCCTTTTTCACCATAGCCCTCTATGGGCTTACAGATATCACTTTGCCATTTCCACAAGAACTGTCTTAGCGAAAGGCTTCTTGAGGGGAAAGCTGAAACTCTGTGAGACGATTTCAGAGAACACAAAGAAGTGTCTCTGAAAGCTTCTTTCTCTTTGTTATCGGAGGATATTGCCTTTGGCCCTATAGTCTTCAAAGGAATCCGAAATATCTGTTCTCAGATTCCATAGAAATAAGGCTAGCAAAGAGATCCACGAAATACAGATGTAACTCTGTGAGACGAATTAACAGAACACTAAGCAGTTTCTCAGAAAGCTTCTTTCCAGATTTCATCTGAGGATATTTCCTTTTTCACCATAGCCCTCTATGGCCTTCCAAATATCACTTTGCCAATTCCACAAGAACAGTCTTAGCGAAAGGCTCCTTGAGGGGAAAGCTGTAACTCTGTGAGATGATTTCAGAGATCACAAAGAAGTTTCTCAGAAAGCTTCTTTCTCTTTGTTATCGGAGGATATTTCCTTTGGCCCTATAGTATTCAAAGGGATCCGAAATATCTGTTCTCAGTTTCCACAGAAATAAGGCTAGCAAAGAGATCCATGAA
>NW_020263683.1:0-2435 GCF_003255815.1 Theropithecus gelada | reverse complement strand
TTCAGACCCACACCTCCATTCTTAGGAGCTGCCTGCAGGCTTAGCCATCGCCTGGGCTGGTTAATGGGCAGCCTCTCCCACCTGCCCCAACTGTGCTCAGTGCCCTCCTTCCTGTCCCCTCTCCTGCCATCCCCATCACCATGGCATGAGTAATGCACACGTGTATTAGTCCATTTTCATGCTACTGATAAAGACGTACCCAAGACTGGGCAATTTACAAAAGAAAGAGGTTTAATTGGACTCACAGTTCCACATGGTTGGGGAAGCCTCATAATCATAGTGGAAGGCAAGGAGGAGCAAGTCACGTCCTACATGGATGGCAGCAGGCAAAGAGGCCTTATGCAGGGAAACTCCCATTTTTAAAACCATCAGATCTGCCAGGTGCGGTGGCTCACACCTGTAATCCCAGCACTTTGGGAGGCTGAGGCGGGTGGATCACCTGAGGTTGGGAGTTCACAACCAGCCTGACCAACATGCCAGAACCCCATCTCTAGTAAAAATACAAAATTAGCCAGGCATAGTGGTGCATGCCTGTAATCTCAGCTATTCAGGAGACTGAGGCAGGAGGATTGCTTGAACCCAGGAGGCGGAGGTTGCAGTGAGCTGAGATCACGCCACTGCACTCCAGCCTGGGCAACAGAGTGCGACTCTGTCTCAAAAAAAAAAAAAAAAAAAAAAAAAATCAGGTCTTGTGAGACTTACTCATTATCACGAGAACAGCGTGAGAAAGACTTGCCCCCATGACTCAGTTACCTCCCACCTAGTCCCTCCCATAACACATGGGGATTCAAGATGAGATTTGGGTGGGGACACAGCCAAACCATATCAACATGTATACACACAAGTGCATATGCATCACACACGTACATGCACATGCACACAGGTGTTTGTCTTCATTAATGGGAGAGTTGACTCTTCGCTGAGTCCCACACCCCAAACCATCCTATGCACCTATCCCAGGAGATGGAGGCTCCAGGGTGGCCAGGGCGTGTGAAGAGCTGGCCTGGCCTGGGAGGGGGAGGAGGGAGGCAGGAGGACCACATCACTGTGGAGCCTTGGACTGGGGCCTCGGTCCCTCTCCTTTCTTGGTTCCCAAACTTCTCAGGGGTGACCCAAACTGAGATGGTGGCCTCACTCTTTATTTTCCCAAGGCTTCCCCATCCTCCACTTGGGCCTGGCTGCACACACTGCCACTCCAGCCAGGGGGCGGGGGCACACCACCAGGCCTGCTGGCGCCACAGCTCTGATAGGTAATAATAGGCCAGGTTGATGTATTATGAATGCTAGTGGTTTGTGTATAAAGCATTTCTCCCAGGGTCTTAAGTGCATGCGTGCGTGCGTGTGTGTGTGCGTGTGCACATGGGGCTCTCAGGAAGCTCTGTATCTAGAGGGGCATGTTATTCCCCACCCTCGCTATACACACATTTCCTAGACCATAAGTGCTGTGATGCACTAACCTGTAGTTGCTAGAACCCTGCACGGCACTGAGGAAGTACTCCATAAATGTCTATCAACTTAACAAGTTAGTGAGTGATGCTCTATTGTGACCCCTGAGGCAGTGGTTCCTGAAGGAGGACAGGGCCACCGGCAGAGCAGGGCACTCAGAGGGGTCCCCTGCCCAGGGAGCATGCGCCAGAGGAGGGGGATGCCCCTAAGAACAGGCCAGAGGACTTGAGCTCTCCCTGGCTACTCTAGAAGGCAGAGGCCCCCCGTTTTTTGCAGTCCCCAGAGCACCCCAGGCCAGATCTGGGGTACACCTGGCTTAGAGGCCATGTACTTGCTGACGCCTCTCCTGGGGCCTGTGTCTGCTCCCACCCTGCTGCATGGGCCTTAGCAATCACCTAGCCAGGCCATGCTGTGGGGCCAGGCCCTCCAGCTCGTAAGTGGCAGCCGCCTCTCAGCTCCATGCCCTTCCCACCCCGTGTCTTGGCAGGTGGGGACCTGCCCCCAAGGCTCACAGATGCTTCAGCACCAACCTCGCTCTTTAGAAAAAGTTCGGGGGAGCCTTCATAGATTGTCCACCCATCCCTGTAGGACTTGATCACAGCAAGACAAAATGTAAAACAGACATGAGCAGATGAGGCCATGGTGTAATGAACTCCCACACACACAGCCTGCAGCTGCCCTGGGGCCCAGGATGGTGGCCCCCAAGGGTCTGTCCCAGAAGAGGCATTTGGGAATAAGAGTAACAGCATGCTCTCCACCCCAGTCACTTTTCCAAGCACTTTACATGCAGTGGGTGAATAGCATTATCATCTCCATGTCACAGATGAGGCAACCGGGGCACAGGAAGAATAAGTAACTTGTCCAAGGTAACAGTGCTAGGAAGGGGCAGAGCCAGGTTTGAACCCAGGAGGCTGGCTCCAGACTCTGTCCTTTGCCACCTGGGAGGGAGCTGAAGGGGCTGGGGTGATGGGCTCCTGGCTCCTCCCAGG
>NW_020263682.1:1713-2435 GCF_003255815.1 Theropithecus gelada | reverse complement strand
AAAGAAGGCTAGCAAATAGATCCACGAAATACAGATGTAACTCTCTGAGATAAATTATCAGAACACTAAGCAGTTTCTCAGAAAGCTTCTTTCCGGATTTCAATTGAGGATATTTCCTTTTTCACCAAAGCCCTCTATGGGCTTCCAAATATCACTTTGCCAATTACACAAGAACAGTCTTAGCGAAAGGCTTCTTGAGGGGAAAGCTGTAACTCTGTGAGATGATTTCACAGAACCCAAAGAAATTTCTCAGAAAGCTTCATTCTCTTTGTTATCGAAGGATATTTCCTTTTGCCCTATAGCGTTCAAAGGGATCCGAAATATCTGTTCTCAGATTCCACAGAAAGAAGGCTAGCAAAGAGATACACGAAATACAGATGTAACTCTGTGAGTAGAAGTCACACATCACAGAGCAGTTTCTCAGAAAGCTTATTTCCAGATTTCATCTGAGGATATTTCCTTTTTCACCATAGCCCTCTATGGGCTTCCAAATATCACTTGGACAATTTCACAAGAACTGTCTTACCGAAAGGCTTCTTGAAAGGAAAGCTGTAACTCTGTGAGCTGATTTCACAGAACACAAAGAAGTTTCTCAGAAAGCTACTTTGTCTTTGTTATCGAAGGATATTTCCTATGGCCCCATAGTCTTTAAAGGGAACTGAAATATCTGTTCTCAGATTCCACAGAAAGAAGGTTAGCAAAGAGATCCACGAAACACAGAT
>NW_020263682.1:0-1625 GCF_003255815.1 Theropithecus gelada | reverse complement strand
CGATTTTGCCAATTCCACAAGAACTGTCTTAGCGAAAGGCTTCTTGAGGTGAAAGCTGTAACTCTGTGAGATGATTTCATAAAACACAAAGAAGTTTCTCAGAAATCTTCATTCTCTTTGTTATCGCAGGTTATTTCCTCTGGCCCTATAGCGTTCAAAGGGATCCGAAATATCTGTTCTCACATTCCACAGAAATAAGGCTAGCCAAGAGATCCACGAAATACAGATGTAACTCTGTGAGATGAATTAACAGAGCACTAAGCATTTTCTCAGAAAGCTTCTTTCCATATTTCATCTGAAGATATTTCCTTTTTCAACATAGCCCTCTATGGGCCTCCAAATATCAATTTGCCAATTCCACAAGAACTGTCTTAGAGAAGGGCTTCTTGAGGGGAAAGCTGTAACTCTGTGAGATGATGTCACAGAACACAAAGATGTTTCTCAGAAAGCTTCTTTCTCTTTGTTATCGGAGGATATTTCCTTTGGCCCTATAGCGTTGAAAGAGATCCGAAATATCTGTTCTCAGATTCCACAGAAATAAGGCTAGCAAAGAGATCCACGAAATACAGATGTAACAATGTGCGATGAATTAACAGAACACTAAGCAGTTTCTCAGAAAGCTTCTTTCCAGATTTCATCTGAGGATATTGCCTTTTTAAACATAGCCCTCTATGGGCTTCAAAATATTACTTTGCCAATTTCACAAGAACTGTCTTATTGAAAGGCCTCTTGAGGTGAAAGCTGTAACTCTTTGAGATAATATCACAGAACACAAAGAAGTTTCTCAGAACGCTTCATTCTCTTTACTATTGGAGGATATTTCCTTTGGCCCTATAGCGTTCAAAGGGATCCGAAATATCTGTTCTCAGATTCCACAAAAATAAGGCTAGCAAAGAGATCCACGAAATACAGATGAAACTCTGTGAGTAGAAGTCACACATCACAGAGCAGTTTCTCAGAAAGCTTCTTTCCAGATTTCATCTGAGGATATTTCCTTTTTCACCATAACCCTCTAGGGGTTCCAAATATCACTTTGCCAATTCCACAAGAACTGTCTTAGCGAAAGGCTTCTTGAGGAGAAAGCCGTAACTCTGTGAGATGATTTCACAGAACACAAAGAAGTTTCTGAGAAAGCTTCATTCTCTTTGTTATCGGATGATATTTCCTTTGGCCCTATAGTCTTCAAAGGGATCCGAAATATCAGTTTTCAGATTTCACAGAAATAAGGCCAGCAAAGAGATCCACGAAATGCAGATGTAACTCTGTGAGATGAATTAACAGAACACTAAGCAGATTCTCAGAAAGCTTCTTTCCAGATTTCATCTGAAGATATTTCCTTTTTCACCATAGCCCTCTATGGTCTTCCAAATATCATTTTGCCAATTCCACAAGAACTGTCTTAGCGAAAGGCTTCTTGAGGGGAAAGCTGTAACTCTGTGAGATGATTTCAGAAAACACAAAGAGGTTTCTCAGAAAGCTTCATTTTCTTTGTTATCGGAGGATATTTCCTTTAGCCCTATAGTCTTCAAAGGGATTCGAAATACCTGTTCTCAGATTCCACAGAGATAACGCTAGCAAAGAGATCCACGAAATACAGATGTAACTCTGTGAGTAGAAGTCACACA
>NW_020263681.1:0-2435 GCF_003255815.1 Theropithecus gelada | reverse complement strand
AGGTAAAGGGGACTCAAATGTCTTCTGAAGGAAGCGGCTGGTTAGCTGCCAAGTTAAAAGGCCTCTGAAATTCAGAGCTCTGCATAGGAGTCCAGCACACTTTATTATGAATGACTCCAACCACGGCAGAAGTGGCCGTGGAACCAGTGCTAACCAATTCAGGGTTTGTTCACTGTTTCTCAGTTCATTATCGCAACTCATTCTCACAGAGCAGCCGCGCACAGATCCTCAGACATCTACACAGAGTGCGACGATGGCGCCAAGTCACGTGAACGTCCTGTTGCAGACTGGAAGACACCGGTCAGACACGGAGCCAGGCAGAGCACAGACCTCGCGTTAAATCGGCTCCGTGTAAACAGCACTCCCTGCCAGGCCCTTTCCTATCCGCACAGCTTCTACAAATTCAACTCTCGCACCTGACACCTAAGAATACTGCACACCCCCATGTGAATCCCCTACTCACCTCCCAAAATGACCCGGCATGGCCGAGTACAAAAATTTTCAACATAAGGGAACTGTAGGGCATGTGGGGCTTTCTCGAGTCCCTGCTGCCTCCTGATGGGAAGACCCGATGCTTCACACCCCTAGTTAAGGGCGGGTCTCTTCGGCCCCCAGACTTTGACCTGGAGCTTAAATCAGTATTAACTAATTTCACTTTCCAGGACCAACTTTAAAGGCCTGCAAAGCCAGAGAAGGGAGAGGAGATGGAACACGCCCTCACCTCAGACCTGCTGCAAGCACGCACTTCTCAGATGCGTCCCAAGGTGCACAGCGTGTCCGATGCCTGTTTCACATCCACCGACCTGCAGGTCTTCTATGTGGCATCAGCCTCCTGGGCACTGGGAACAAGAGGTATAATGGCAAGTCCCCTATGCAGCAAAGTTGAGGCAAAGGGACCCAACGCATTGGAACTGACCTTTTTCTGACAGTCTCAAAACAGAAGGAAAATACTATACAGCCAACTTCCCCTCACGCAGATTTATTTACCTGTGACTCAGAGGCCGTGACAGACAACTTCAGGTTCTTACAGATTCCTATTTTCCCCATCCAGGAAGCCTTTGTTTTTAATATCGTACGAACTTGCCATTTTGTAGGCCAAAACCAGCAAATATTGGCAGTTTCCTACGGTTCAACTGAAGTAAAATATGATCATGGCCTTTTGTGAAACCACGAAGAAAAGGTGGATATCTCAATATGTGTTTCCAGACTGGCTTTGTTCCTGAAGCGGTAACTCTGTTCACGCAGGATTTTAGACACTGAAGAATAAACATCAATATCCCACCAAGAAAACCAAAGGAATGAAATAATTTTGCATCCACCTTGGAGCCTTTTTAGGACAAGGCAGGACACAAACTTCTAAAAAGCTGCAATTATCCCTCTGTATACACAGGGACATGGATTCCAGAACACCCCCCGAGTTTACCCAAATCTACGTATCCACAGGACTCCACGGCCACCCTATGGAATCGCATGTAGGAAACGTCGGCCCTCCACAAAGCCAGGTTTTTTCAGTAAGGGTTTGGTTGGAAAAAAAATTAACATAAGTGATCCTTCGAAGCTCAAAACCCACGTTGTTCAGGGTCAGCTGCATTTACTACTTGTAGTAGTATCTGAGGCCTGAAAGCCATCATTCTCGATACCTTAATGTGACAGTTAACAAACTAACTGTTCTGATTAGAAAGAGGAAAAAGCTTATTTTTAAGCTGACAATGAGAGTTGACGCGGCTACGGTGAACGGAGAACAGACCTAAGCAAGCACCAAGGCTGGGGTGACTGCCTGTGCTCAGACCCACCAGGGCCTGTTCCTCCATCTCCCTCTGCTGAAAGGGATAACCGCTTCTCCCCCACGACTAAAGGGCCTTTTTTAAATACTCACACGAGAAGTGCTATAAAAAGCTGAAAGGTCACAGATAACATTTTTAAAAATAAACATTAACGTAAGCATTTAACAAGCCCATTATGATTTTTTTTTTTTTTAAAAGGTAGTAAGTTCTTGGGTGTGGTGGCTCATGGCCGTAGTCCCAGCACTTTGGGTGGCCGAGGTGGGTGCATCACCTGAGGTCAAGACTTTAAGACCAGCCTGGCCAACATGGTGAAATCCCTTCTCTAAAGAAAATATGAAAATTAGCCAGGCATGGTGGCAGACGCTTGTAGCCCCAGTTACTTGGGAGGCTGAGGGAGGAGAATCACTTGAACCCGGGAGGGAGAGTTTGCAATGAGCCAAGATCGTGCCACTGCACTTCAGAGCCTGGGCGTTGAGTGTGAAACTCCATCCCAAAAAGAAAAAAAAAGTATAAAGTTTTCTTTCCAATGAACCTATCATTCAGCCACCGAGGTATCCTATAGCTACTTATTCAGCCATGAGATACACAACAGGGGATACAGGCAAACAGGACACAGTTCTTCCCTGAAAGAAGGCTGCACCCTCAACAGAA
>NW_020263680.1:708-2436 GCF_003255815.1 Theropithecus gelada | reverse complement strand
AAAAAACTAGCCGGGCGAGATGGCGGGCGCCTGTAGTCCCAGTTACTTGGGAGGCTGAGGCAGGAGAATGGCCTAAACCCGGGAGGCGGAGCTTGCAGTGAGCTGAGATCCGGCCGCTGCACTCCAGCCCCGGCGACAGAGAGAGACTCCGTCTCAAAAAAAAAAAAAAAAAAAAAAAAAAACACTTTTTTTTTTGGAGATAGGGTCTCACTCTGTTGCCCAGGCTGGAATGCAGTGGCATGATCATAGCTCCCTGCACCCTTGAACTTCTGGGCTTAAGGGATCCTCCCGCCTCAGCCTCCTAAGTAGGTGGAATCACAGGCCCATGTCACTGTGCCCAGATTTTTTTTTTTTTTTTTTTTTTTTTTGTAGATACGGGTCATGCTTTGTCACCCATACTAACAAAACTTTAAACAAGAAAAAAGGTAAATATTATTACCGTATATGGTAAGAGAGTTCATATATTAACTTCAAAGAAAAATAAATGAAATGAGTGAATATTTCACAAAAGGAGAAATACAATATGAAAAAGGTTTAACTTCAATAAAAGTAAAATATATATATTAAAAGAAGTATAACATTATCATTTCACCCATTAAATTAGGAAATTAAAATGTTTGTTTTTACACAAACATTATATGAACACATTCTTAATGAACTTTGAAGGTATTGCTTTAGTGTTTTTTATCTTTGCTGCACTGGGGAAATTCAATGCCATTCTAATTCCTGTTGCTTTTTATATAACCTGATACTTTGTATGTGAAAAGAATATAACTATACTTTTTTTAGTTTTCATAGTAGATATTTTCATTTAAGATATTTCCTCTAGGCCGGGCGCGGTGGCTCAAGCCTGTAATCCTAGCACTTTGGGAGGCCGAGACGGGCGGATCACGAGGTCAGGAGATCGAGACCATCCTGGCTAACACGGTGAAACCCCGTCTCTACTAAAAAATACAAAAAACTAGCCGGGCGAGGTGGCTGGCGCCTGTAGTCCCAGCTACTCGGGAGGCTGAGGCAGGAGAATAGCGTAAACCCGGGAGGCGGAGCTTGCAGTGAGCTGAGATCCGGCCACTGCACTCCAGTCTGGGCGACAGAGCGAGACTCCGTCTCAAAAAAAAAAAAAAAAAAAAAAAAAAGATATTTCCTCTACCTCTTACGATCTAGAATTTCTCAGTGTAGCTATTCTCCTGGAGCTCTTCAGTCTCTCTACTTTGGACTGATGGTCTTCTGGCCTGGTGAATCCCACCTTCCCAAGATTTATACTCCTCACCCAGGAATTTCATTTACCTTTCTTCTGTGTTGGATCTTGTTTCCTAAATCCTGCATCTTCCTCTTTCTTGGTTTCCCTTTACATTTTTTTTTTTTTTTTTTTTTTGAGACGGAGTCTGGCTCTGTCGCCCAGGCTGGAGTGCAGTGGCCGGATCTCAGCTCACTGCAAGCTCCGCCTCCCGGGTGTACGCCATTCTCCTGCCTCAGCCTCCGGAGTAGCTGGGACTACAGGCGCCCGCCACCTCGCCCGGCTAGTTTTTTGTATTTTTTAGTAGAGACGGGGTTTCACCGTGTTCGCCAGGGTGGTCTCGATCTCCTGACCTCGTGATCCGCCCGTCTCGGCCTCCCAAAGTGCTGGGATTACAAGCTTGAGCCACCGCGCCCGGCCTCCCTTTACATTTTAATGGAGACATTATTCTGTAACTTTCTTTTTTTTTTTTTTTTTTTTTTTTTGACGGG
>NW_020263680.1:0-613 GCF_003255815.1 Theropithecus gelada | reverse complement strand
TTTTTTTTTTTTTTGAGACGGAGTCTCGCTCTGTCACCCAGGCTGGAGTGCAGTGGCACAATCTCGGCTCACTGCAAGCTCTGCCTCCCGGGTTAGCGCCATTCTCCTGCCTCAGCCTCCTGTGTTGCTGGGACTACAGGCGCCCGCCACCGCACCCGGCTAGTTTTTTGTATTTTTAGTAGAGATGGGGTTTCACGGTGTTAGCCAGGATGGTCTCGATCTCCTGACCTCGTGATCCGCCCGTCTCGGCCTCCCAAAGTGCTGGGATTACAGGCGTGAGCCACCGCGCCCAGCTATTCTGTAACTTTCTGAGAAAGGGTGGGGAATAATTTATTTTTTTTTAGAATATGTATTTCTAAATTTATTTTTACTTTTTCATTTTCTCAATGTGTTGTTGAATTTGATTTGCTGATTTTTTTGAAAATGTATCTATGTTTATCAGGGATATTGTTGTGTCTTTGTCTGGTTTTGGTATTGGGCTAATATTGGCTTCATGGAATGAGTTTGGAAGTATTCTCTCCTCTTCAGTTTTTTGAAATAAATAGTTTGAGTAGACTTGGCCTTAATTCTTCTTCAAATTTTTTTTTTTTTTTTTTTTTTTTTTTTTTTTTTT
>NW_020263679.1:0-2437 GCF_003255815.1 Theropithecus gelada | reverse complement strand
AGAGGGCTATGGTGAAAAAGGAAATATCCTCCGATGAAATCTGGAAAGAAGCTTTCTGAGAAACTGCTTAGTGTTCTGTGAATTCATCTCAGAGAGTTACAGCTCTCCCCTCAAGAAGCCGCTCGCTAAGCCTGTTCTTGTGGAATTCGCAAAGTGATATTTGGAAGCTCGTAGAGGGCTATGGTGAAAAAGGCAATACCCTCAGGGAAAAACTGGAAAGGAGCTTTCTGAGAAACAGCTTTGTGATGTGTGACTTCCACTCACAGAGTTACATGTGTATTTCCTGGATCTCTTTGCTAGCCTTATTTCTGTGGAATCTGACAACAGATATTTCGGATATGTTTGAAGACAATAGGGCCAAAGGAAATATCCTCCGATCACAAAGAGAAAGAAGCTTTGTGAGAAACTTCTTTGTGTTCTCTGAAATCATCTCACAGAGTTACAGCTTTCCCCTCAAGAAGCCTTTCACTAAGACAGTTCTTGTGGAATTTGCAAAGTGATATTTGAAATGCCATAGAGGGCTATGGTGAAAAAGGAAATATCCTCTGATGAAATCTGGAAAGAAGCTTTCTGAGAAACTGCTTAGTGTTCTCTGAATTCATCTCACAGACTTCCAGCTTTCCCCTCCAGAAGCCGCTCGCTAAGCCTGTTTTTGTGGAATTCGCAAAGTGATATTTGGAAGCCCATAGAGGGCTATGGTGAAAAAGGAATTATGCTCAGATGAACACTGGAAAGAAGCCTTCTTAGAAAGTGCTTTGTGATGTGTGACTTCCGCCCACAGAGTTACATCTGTATTTCGTGAATCTCTTTGCTAGCCTGATTTCTGTGGAATCTGGGAACAGATATTTCGGATCCCTTTGAGCACTATAGGGCCAAAGGAAATATCCTACCATAACAAAGAAAAAGAAGCTTTCGTAGAAACTTCTTTGTGTTCTGTGAAATCGTCTCACAGAGTTACAGCTTTTCCCTCCAGAAGCCTGTGGCTAAGACAGTTCTTGTGGAATATGCAAAGAGATATTTGGAAGACCATAGAGGGCTATGTTGAAAAAGGAAATATCTTCAGAGAGAAACTGGAAAGAAGCTTTCTGAGAAACTGATTTGTGATGTGTGACTGCCGCCCACAGAGTTACATGTGTATTTCGTATATCTCTTTGCTAGCCTTATTTCTGTGGAATCTGAGAACAGATATTTCGGATCCCTTTGAAGATTATAGGGCCAAAGGAAATATCTTCCGATAACAAAGAGAAAGAAGGTTTCTGAGAAACTTCTTTGTGTTCTGTGAAATCACATCACAGAGTTACAGCTTTCCCCTGAAGAAGCCTTTCACTAAGACAGTTCTAGTGGAATTTGCAAAGTGATATTTGGAAGCCCATAGAGGGCTATGGTGAAAAAGAAAATATCCTCAGATGAAATCTGGAAATAAGCTTTCTGAGAAACTGCTTAGTGTTTGGGAATTCATCTCAGAGAGTTACAGCTTTCCCCTCCAGAAGCCGCTCGCAACGCCTGTTCTTGTTTAATTCGCAAAGTGATATTTGGAAGCCCATAGAGGGCTATGGTGAAAAAGGAATTATCCTCAGAGAAAAACTGGAAAGAAGCTTTAGAGAAACTGCTTTGTGATGTGTGACTTCCACTCACAGAGTTACATCTGTATTTCTTGGATCTCTTTGCTAGCCTTAATTCTATGGAATCTGAGAACAGATATTTCGGATCCCTTGGAAGACTATAGGGCCAAAGGAAATATCCTCCTATAACAAAGAGAAAGAAGCTTTCTGGGAAACTTCCTTGTGTTCTGGGAAATCATCTCACAGAGTTACAGCGTTCCCGTAAAGAAGCCTTTCGCTAAGACAGTTCTTGTGGAATTTTCATAGTGATATTTGGAAGCCCATAGAGGGCTATGGTGAAAAAGGAAATATCCTCAGATGAAATCTGGAAAGAAGCTTTCTGAGAAACTGCTTAGTGTTCTGTGAATTCATCTCACAGAGTTACAGCATTCCCCTCAAGTAGTCGCTCGCTAAGCCTGTTCTTGTGGAATTCGAAAATTGATATTTGAAAGGCCTTAAGGGTTATGGTGAAAAAGGCAATATCATCAGAGAAAAACTGGAAACAAGCTTTCTGAGAAACTGCTTTGTGATGTGTGGCTGTCACTCACTGAGTTACATCTGTATTTCGTGGATCTCTTTGCTAGCCTTATTTCTTGGAATCTGAGAACAGATATTTCAGATCCCTTTGAAGACTATAGGGCCATAGGAAATATCCTCCTATAACAAAGAGAAAGAAGCTTTCTCAGAAACTTCTTTGTGTTCTGTGAAATCATCCAACAGATTTACAGCTTTCCCCTCAAGAAGTCTTTCGCTAAGACAGTTCTTGTGGAATTTGCAAAGTGATATTTGGAAGCCCTTAGATGGCTATGATGAAAAAGGAAATATCCTCAGAGAAA
>NW_020263678.1:0-2438 GCF_003255815.1 Theropithecus gelada | reverse complement strand
TTTAGCATGAAGGGCTGTTGAATTTTGTCAAAAGCCTTTTCTGCATCTATTGAGATAATCATGTGGTTCTTGTCTTTGTTCTGTTTATATGCTGGATTATGTTTATTGATTTGCGAATGTTGAACCAGTCTTGCATCCCAGGGATGAAGCCCACTTGATCATGGTGGATAAGCTTTTTGATGTGTTGCTGAATCCGGTTTGCCAGTATTTTATTGAGGATTTTTGCATCGATGTTCATCAGGGATATTGGTCTAAAATTCTCTTTTTTTGTTGTGTCTCTGCCAGGCTTTGGTATCAGGATGATGTTGGCCTCATAAAATGAGTTAGGGAGGATTCCCTCTTTTTCTACTGATTGGAATAGTTTCAGAAGGAATGGGACCAGCTCATCCTTGTACACCTGGTAGAATTCAGGTGTGAATCCATCTGGTCCTGGACTTTTTTTGGTTGGTAGGCTATTAATTATTGCCTCAATTTCAGAGCCTGCTATTGGTCTGTTCAGGGATTCAACTTCTCCCTGGTTTAGTCTTGGGAGAGTGTAAGTGTCCAGGAAATTATCCATTTCTTCTAGATTTTCCAGTTTATTTGCACAGAGGTGTTTATAGTATTCTCTGATGGTAGTTTGTATTTCTGTGGGATCGGTGATGATATCCCCTTTATCATTTTTTTATTGCATCTATTTGATTCTTCTCTCTTTTCTTCTTTATTAGTGTTGCTAGTGGTCTGTCAATTTTGTT
Source organism: Theropithecus gelada (assembly GCF_003255815.1). Classification (NCBI taxonomy): domain Eukaryota; kingdom Metazoa; phylum Chordata; class Mammalia; order Primates; family Cercopithecidae; genus Theropithecus; species Theropithecus gelada. The sequence goes on along the minus strand of NW_020263678.1, from coordinate 1,704 downwards.
GATCTTTTCAAAAAACCAACTCCTGGATTCATTGATTTTTTGGAGGGTTTTTTGTGTCTCTATCTCCTTCAGTTCTGCTCTGATCTTAGTTATTTCTTGCCTTCTGCTAGCTTTCAAATGTGTTTGCTCCTGCTTCTCTAGTTCTTTTAATTGTGATGTTAGAGTGTCAATTTTAGATCTTTCCTGCTTTCCCTTGTGGGCATTTAGTGCTATGAATTTCCCTCTACACACTGCTTTAAATGTGTCCCAGAGATTCTGGTATGTTGTATCTTTGTTCTCATTGGTTTCAAAGAACTTCTTTATTTCTGCCTTCATTTCGTTATGTACCCACTAGTCATTCAGGAGCAGGTTGTTCAGTTTCCATGTAGTTGAGCGGTTTTGATTGAGTTTCTTAGTCCTGAGTTCTAGTTTGATTGCACTGTGGTCTGAGAGACAGTTTATTATAATTTCTGTTCTTGTACATTTGCTGAGGTGTGCTTTACTTCCAATTATGTGGTCAATTTTGGAATAAGTGTGATGTGGTGCTGAGAAGAATGTATATTCTGTTGATTTGGGGTGGAGAGTTCTATAGATGTCTATTAGGTCTGCTTGCTGCAGAGATGAGTTCAATTCCTGGATATCCTTGTTAACTTTCTGTCACGTTGATCTGTCTAATGTTGACAGTGGAGTGTTGAGGTCTCCCATTATTATTGTATGGGAGTCTAAGTCTCTTTGTAAGTCTCTAAGGACTTGTTTATGAATCTGGGTGATCCTGTATTGGGTGCATATATATTTAGGATAGTTAGCTCTTCCTGTTGAATTGATCCCTTTTACCATTATGTAATGGCCTTCTTTGTCTCTTTTGATCTTTGATGGTTTAAAGTCTGTTTTATCAGAGACTAGGATTGCAACCCCTGCTTTTTTTTTGTTCTCCATTTGCTTGGTAAATCTTCCTCCATCCCTTTATTTTGAGCCTATGTATGTATCTGCATGTGAGATGGGTCTCCTGAATACAGCAGACTGATGGGTCTTGACTCTTTATCCAGTTTGCCAGTCTGTGTCTTTTAATTGGAGCATTTAGTCCATTTACATTTAAGGTTATTATTGTTATGTGTCAACTTGATCCTGTCATTATGATATTAACTGGTTATTTTGCTCGTTAGTTGATGCAGTTTCTTCCTAGCCTCGATGGCCTTTACATTTTGGCATGTTTTTGCCATGGCTGGTACCGGTTGTTCCTTTCCATGTTTAGTGCTTCCTTCAGGGTCTCTTGTAAGGCAGGCCTAGTGGTGACAAAATCTCTAAGCATTTGCTTATCTGTAAAGGATTTTATTTCTCCTTCACTTATGAAACTTATTTTGGCTGGATATGAAATTCTGGGTTTGAAATTCTTTTCTTTAAAAAAAAAAAAAAAAAAAAAAAAGAATGTTGAATCTTGGCCCCCACTCTCTTCTGGCTTGTAGAGTTTCTGCCGAGAGATCTGCTGTTAGTCTGATGGGCTTCCTTTTGTGCGTAACCCGACCTTTCTCTCTGGCTGCCCTTAAGAGTTTTTCCTTCATTTCAACTTTGGTGAATCTGACAATTATGTGTCTGGAGTTGCTCTTCTCAAGGAGTATCTTTGTGGCGTTCTCTGTATTTCCTGGATTTGAATGTTGGCCTGCCCTACTAGGTTGGGAAAGTTCTCCTGGATGATATCCTGAAGAGTGTTTTCCAACTTGGTTCCAT
>NW_020263677.1:0-8618 GCF_003255815.1 Theropithecus gelada | reverse complement strand
TCCGTGTTGGGAGATCCACTGCTCTCTTCAAAGCTGTCAGACAGAGTCGTTTGCGTCTGCAGAGGTTTCTGCTGCTTTTTTTGTTGTTGTTGTTGTAGTTGTTGTGTAGCTGTGCCCTGTCCCCAGAGGTGGAGTCTACAGAGACAGGCAGGTTTCCTTGAGCTGCTGTGAGCTCCACCCAGTTGGAGCTTCCCAGCAGCTTTGTTTACCTACTTAAGCCTCAGCAATGGCGGGCGCCCCTCCCCCAGCCTGGCTGCTGCCTTGCCGGTAGATCACAGACTGCTGTGCTAGCAATGAGGGAGGCTCCGTGGGCGTGGGACCCTCCCGGCCTGGTGTGGGATATGATCTCCTGGTGTGCCTGTTTGCTTAAAGCGCAATATTGGGGTGGGAGTTACCCGATTTTCCAGGTGTTGTGTGTCTCAGTTCCCCTGGCTAGGAAAAGGGATTCCCTTCCCCCTTGCGCTTCTCAGGTGAGGCGATGCCTCACCCTGCTTCAGCTCTCGCTGGTCGGGCTGCAGCAGCTGACCAGCACCGATCGTCCGGCACTCCCCAGTGAGATGAACCCAGTACCTCAGTTGAAAATGCAGAAATCACTGGTCTTCTGTGTCGCTCGCGCTGGGAGTTGGAGACTGGAGCTGTTCCTATTCGGCCATCTTGCTCCGCCCCCTTGGTAGCACTGTGTTTATGACACATTCAAAGGGATATTCAGAAACTCCTAGAGGCCTATGGTGAAAAAGGAAATAACCTTCGATAAAAACTGGAGAGAAGCTTTTCAAGAAACAATTTTCTGACGTGTGTATTCATATCATAGACTTTAACCTTTTTGTTGATTGAGCAGTTTGGTATCACTGTTTTTGTGGTATCTGGGAAGAGATATTTGGGAGCATATTGAAGCCTATGGTGAAGAAGGAAATATCTTCAGATTTAAACTAGAAAGAAGCTTTCTGAGAAACTTCTCTGTGGCAGTGAATCTAATTCACCATATCAAAACTCGCTTTCATTGTGTAGTTTGGTAGCACTGTTTTTGTGGAATCTGCAAAGGGATATTTGGGAGCACATAGAGTCCAATGACAAAAAAGGAAATATCTTAAGGTAAAACTGGAGAGAAGCTTTCTGAGAAACTTCTTTGTGATGTGTGCATTCATCTAATAGAGTGAAACGTTTCTGTTGAGGAAGCACATTGGCATAATTATTTTTGTGGTGTCTGAGAAGGGATATTTGGGAGTGCATTGAAGCCAATGGTGGGAAAGGAAATATCCTCAGATAAAAACTAGAAAGAAGCTTCCTGAGAATCTGCTTTGTGATGGGTGAATTTATCTCACAGAGTTACATCATTCTTTTCATGGAGCAGTTTGTTAGCAATGTTTTTGTGGAATCTGCAGAGGGATATTTGCTAGCACATGGAGGCCTAAGATGAAAAAAGAAAATTCTTCATGTAACAACTGGAGAGAAGCTTTCAGAGAAACTACTTTGTGATGTTTGCATTCAACTCATAGAGCTAAATGTTTTCTTTGAGGGAGCACTTTGGAATCAATGTTTTTTTGGTGCCTGAGAAGGGATATTTGGGAGCACATTGAACCCAATGGTGGAAAAGGAAATATCCTAATATAAAAACTATAAAGAAACATTCTTTGAAACTGCTTTGTGATGTGTTAATTCACGTCACAGAGTTACACAATTCTTTTCATGGAGCAGTTTGGTAACACTGTTTTCATAGAGTCTTCAAAGGGATATTTGGGAAATAATTGATGCCTATAGTGAAAACGAAAATATCCTCAGATAAAAACTAGAAAGAAGCTTTCTCAGAAACTGCTTTGTGATGTGTGAATTCATCTCACAGAGTTGCACCATTCTTTTCATTGAACAGTATTCTAACAATATTTTCATGGAATCTGCAATAGGATATTTTGGAGCATGTTGAAGCCTATGGTGACCAAGGAAATATCCTCAGATAATAGCCAAAAAGAAGCTTTCTGAGTAACTGCTTTGTGATGTGTGAATTCATCTCACAGAGTTACACTGTTCTTTTCATTGAGCAGTTTGCTAACATTGCTTTCTTGGAATCTGCATTGGGATATTTCAGAGCACATTGAAGCTTATGGTGACAAAGGAAATATCATCAGACAAAAACCAGAATGAAGCTTTCTGAGAAACTGCTTTGTGATTTGTGAATTCATCTCACAGAGGTACACGACACTTTTCATGGAGCAGTTTGGGAGCACTTTTTTGAGGAATGTGAGAAAGGATATTTTGGATTGCATAGAAGCCTATGGCAACAAAGAAAATATCTGTAGATAGAAAATAGAAGGTTTCTGAGAAAGTTCTTTGTGATGTGTGAATTCATCTCACAGAGTTACAAATTTCTTTTCATGGAGGAGTTTGCTAACACTGTTATCATGGAATCTGCAAGGGGATATTTGGGAGCCCATTGAGGTCTATGGTGAAAAAAGAAATATCCTCAGTTATAAACTAGAAAGAAGATTTCTGAGAAAACGCTTTGAGATGTGTGAATTTATCTCCCAGAGTTACACCTTTCTTTTCATGGAGTAGCTTGCTAACACTGTTTTTGTGGAATCTGCAAAAGGATATTTGGGAGCACATAAAGGCCTATAATGAAAATGGAAATATCCTAAGGAAAAAAAACAAAAAGAAGCTTTTTCAGAAACTGCTTTGTGGTGTGTGAATTCATTCCACAGAGTTACACTGTTCTTTACATGGAGCAGTTTTCAAACACTGTTTTCTTGGAATCTACGTTAGGATATTTGGGAGTGCACTGAACCCTATGATGACAAAGAAAATATCCTCAGGGAAAAACCAAAAGGAAGCTTTCTAAGAAACTGCTTTGTGAGGTGTGAATTCATCTCACAGAGTTACACTGTTCTTTTCATTGAGCAGTTTGCTAACACTGTTTTCTTTTAATCTGCAATGGGATATTTTGGAGTGTATTGAAGCCTCTGGTGATAAAGTGCAGAGTTACACTATTTTTTTCATGGAGTAGTTTGGTAACACTGTTTTTGGGGAATCTGAGAAGGGATATTTTGTTTCTTATTGAAGCCAAAGGTGACTAAGGAAATATCCTCAGATAAAAAGTGGAAAGAAGCTTTCTGAGAAAGTTCTTTGTGATATGCGAATTCATCTCATAGAGATACACTCTTGTATTCATGGAGCAGTTTGCTAACACAGTTTTTGTGGAATACGCAAAGGGATATTTGCGAGTGCATTGAGGCCTATAGTGAAAAAGCAAATATTCTCGTAGAATAATGAGAAAGAAGCTTTCTGAGAAAATGCTTAGTGATATGTGAATTCAACTCTCAGTGTTACACTGTTCTTTTCATTGAGCAGTTTGCTGACACTGTTTTCTTGGAATCTGCATTGATATATTTCAAAACTCATTGAAGCCTACTGTTAAAAATTAAATATCCACAGACAAAAACTGGAAAGAAACTTTCTGAGAAACTCCTTTGTGGTTTTTGAACTCATCTCACAGAGTTACACGATGCTTTCAATGGATCAGTTTGAAAACAATATTTTTGCGGAATTTTTAGAAGGGATATTTTGGAACGCATTGAAGCCTATGGTGACAAAGGAAATATCCTCAGATAAAAACTGGAAAGAAGGTTTCTGAGAAAGTTCTTTGTGATATGTGAATTCATCTCACAGAGTTACAACTTTGTTTTCATGGAGCAGTTTACTAACACTGCTTTTGTGGAATCTGCAAAGGGATATCTGGGAGTGAATTGAGTCTTACAGTGAAAAAGGAAATATCCCCAGATAAAAACTGGAAAAAATCTATCTGAGAAACTGCTTTGTGATGGGTGAATTCATCTTACAGGNTTTTTGTGGAGTCTGCAATATGATATTTGGAGTGCATTCAAGCCTATGGTGACAAAGAAAATATTCTCATAGTAAAGCCAAAAATAAACTTTCTGAGGAACTGCTTTCTGATGTGTGAATTCAATTCACAGAGTTACCCTGTTCTTTTCATTGAGTAGTTTGCTGACACTGTTTTCTTGGAATCTACATTGATATATTTCAAAACGCATTGAAGCCTACTGTTAAAAATTAAATATCCACAGACAAAAACTGGAAAGAAACTTTCTGAGAAACTCCTTTGTGGTTTCTGAATTCATCTCACAGAGTTACACGATGCTTTCAATGGATCAGTTTGAAAATAATATTTTTGCGGAATTTTTAGAAGGGATATTTTGGAACGCATTGAAGCCTATGGTGACAGAGGAAATATCCTCAGATAAAAACTGGAAAGAAGGTTTCTGAGAAAGTTCTTTGTGATATGTGAATTCATCTCACAGAGTTACAACTTTGTTTTCATGGAGCAGTTTACTAACACTGTTTTCGTGGAATCTGCAAAGGGATATTTGGGAGTGAATTGAGTCTTATGGTGAAAAAGGAAATATCTCCAGATAAAAACTGGAAAGAATCTATCTGAGAAACTGCTTTGTGATGGGTGAATTCATCTTACAGGATTACACCGTTCTTTTCTTTGAGCCATTTGATAACACTGTTTTTGTGGAGTCTGCAATATGATATTTGGAGTGCATTCAAGCCTATGGTGACAAAGGAAATATTCTCATAGTAAAGCCAAAAAGAAACTTTCTGAGGAACTGCTTTCTGATGTGTGAATTCAACTCACAGAGTTACCCTGTTCTTTTCATTGAGCAGTTTGCTAACACTGTTTTCCTGGAATCCACGATGGAACATTTCGGAGCACATTGAAGCTTGTGTTGACAAAGAAAATATCATATAAAAACTAGAAAGACTTTCTGAGAAACTGTTCTGTGACATGTGTATTCATCTCACAGAGTTACACTTTTCTTTTTATGGGGCAGTTTGCTAACACAGTTTTCTTGGATTCTACATAGGGATATTTGGGTGTACATTGAGGCCTATAGAGAAAAAGGAAATATCCTCATAGAAAAACCAAAAAGAAGCTTTCTGAGAAACTGCTTTGTGATGTGTGAATTTATCTCACAGAGTTACACCATTCTTTTCATTGAGAAGCTTGCTAACACTTTTTTCGTTTAATCAGCAATGGGATATTCAGGAACACATTGAGGAATATGGTGAAGAAGGAAATATACTCAGATAAAAACTAGAAAGAACCTTTCTGAGAAACACCTTTGTGGGTGAAATCATCTCACAGAGTTACACCACTGCTTTCCATGGAGCAGTTTGGTAGCACTGATTTTGTGGAATCTGAGAAGGGATATTTTGAATTGCATTGAAGCATATGGTGATGAAGAAAATACACTCAGATAAAAACTAGAAGGAAGCTTTCTGGGAAAGTTCTTTATGATGTGTGAATTCATCTCACAGAGTTACAGCTTTCTTTCATGGAGCAGTTTGCTAAAACTCTTTTCATCGAATCTGCAAAGGGATATTTGGGAGTGCATTGAGGCCTATAGTGAAAAAGTAAATATCTTCAGATAAAAACTAAAAAGAAGCTTTCTGAAAAACTGCTTTGTGATGTATGAATTCATCTCTGAGAGTTCATTGAGCACTTTGATAACACTGTTTTCCTGGAATCTGCAAGAGGATATTGGGAGCACATGAAAGCCTATTGTGGCAATGGAAATATCCAGAGATAAAAACTAGAAAGAAGTTTTCTGAGAAACTCCTTTGTGATTTGAGAATTCATCTCACAGTGTTACATGATTCCTTTCATGGAGAAGTTTGGAAGTAATGTTTTTGGGAAATCTGAGAAGGGATATTTTGGATCACATAGAAGCGTATGGTGACAAAGGAAATATCCTCAGATAAAAACTAGAAAGATGCTTTATGGGAAACTGCTTTGTGATGTGTGAAGTAATCTCACAGTGTATCCCGTTCTTTTCATGGAGCAATTTGCTAACACTGTTTTCATGCAATCTGCAAAGGAATATTTGGGATCGCATTGAGGCCTTCAGTGAAAAAGGAAAAGTACTCAGATAAATACTAGAAAGAAGCTTCCTGAGGAACTGCTTTGTGATGTGTGAATTCATCTCACATTGTTACACCATTCTTTTCATTGAGCAGTTTGTTGACACTGCTTTTGTTGATTCTGCAAAGGGATACTTCAGAGTGCATTGATGCTTAAGGTGACAAAGGAAAGGCCCTCATATAAAAACTAGAAAGAAACTTTCTGAGAAATTTCTTTATGATATGTTAATTCATCTCACAGAGTTAAATGATTCTTTTCATGAATCAGTTTTTTAGCAGTGTTTTGGCGAATCTGTGAAAGAATAATTTGGATTGCATTGAAGCCTATCCTAACAAAGGAAATAAAATCAGATAAAAACGAGAAAGAAGCTTTCTGAGAAAATACTTTGTGATGTGTGAATTCATCTCACAGAGTCACACCTTTCATTGCATGGAGTAGTTTGCTAACACTCTTTTCATGGAATCTGCAAAGGGGTATTTGGGAGCGCATTGAGGCCTATAGTGGAAAAGGAAATATCCTCAGATAAAAACACAAAAAAGCTTTGTGAGAAACTGCTTTGTGATGTGTGAATTCATCACACAGAGTTACACTGTTTTATTCATTGAGTGGTTTGCTAACACTGTTTTCTTGAAATCTGTAATGGGATATTTCAGAGTGCATTGAAGCTTATGGTAACAGCAAAATATCCTCAGACAAATACTAGAAAGAAGCTTTCTGAGAAACTGCTTTCTGATTTGTGAATTCAACTCACGGAGTTACAACTTTCTTTCCATGGAGCAGTTTACTAACACTGTTTTTGTGGAATCTGCAAAGGGATATTTGAGAGCACCTTGAGGCCTTTGGTGAAATAGGAAATATCCTCAGATTAAAAACTAGAAAGAATCTTTCTAAGAAACTGCTTTGTGATGTGTAAATTCATCTCATAGAGTTACACTGTTCTTTTCATTGAGTAGTTTGCTAACAATGTATTCATGTAATCTGCAAAGGGATATACACAAGTGCATTGAGGCCTATAGTGAAAAAGGAAATATCCTCAGATAAAAACTAGAAGGAAGCTTTCTGAGAATCTGATTTGTGATGTGTGAATTCATGTCACAGAGTTACACCTTCATTTCCATGGTGCAGTTTGCTAACACTGTTTTTGTGTAATGTGCAAAGGGATATTTGAGAGTGCATTGAGGAGTTTAGTCACAAAGGAAATATCCTCAGATAAAAAGTAGAAAGAAGCTTTCTGAGAAACTGCTTTGTGATGTGTGAATTTATCCCACAGAGTCACACTGTTCTTTTCATTGAGCGGTTTGCTAACACAGTTTTCATGGAATCTGCAATGGGATATTTCAGAGTGCATTGAAGTTTATGGCGACAAAGGAAACATCCACAGACAAAAACTACAAAGAAGCTTTCTGAGAAACTGCTTTGTGATTTGTGAATTCATCTCACAGAGCTACACGATTATTTTCATAGATCACTTTGGTGGCACTGGTTTTAGGGAATCTGAAAAGGGATATTTCAGATCGCATTGAAGCCTACAATTACCAATTATATATCCTCAGATGAAAACTAGAAAGAAGCTTTCTGAGGAAGTACTTTGTGATGTGTGAATTCATCTCACAAAGTTACAACTTTCTTTTCATGGAACCATTTGCTAACACTGTTTTCGTGTAATATGCAAAGGGATATTTGGGAGCACATTGAGGCATATGGTGAAAAATTAAATATCCTCAGATAATAACTAGAAAGAAGCTTTCTGAGAAACTGCTTTGTGATGTGTGAATTCATCACACAGAGTTACAATGTTCTTTCAATTGAGCACTTTGCTAACACTGTTTTATTGATATCTACAAAGGGATATTTTGGAACACCTTAAAGCTTGTGGTGACAAAGAAAATATCCTCATATGAAAACTAGAGAGAAGCTTCCTGAGAAACTTCTTTGTGATGCGTTAATTCATCTCACAGAGTTACATGATTCTTTTCATAGAGCAGTTTGGTAACACTGTTTTTGTGGTGTCATAGAGGGGATATTTGAGAGCGCATGGATGCCGATGGTGGAAAAGGAAATATCCTGGAGGGGGCGGAGCAAGAAGGCCGAATAGGAACAGCTCCAGTCTCCAACTCCCAGCACGAGCGACACAGAAGACCGGTGATTTCTGCATTTTCAACTGAGGTACTGGGTTCATCTCACTGGGGAGTGCCGGACGATCGGTGGTCAGTTGCTGCAGCCCGACCAGTGAGAGCTGAAGCAGGGTGAAGCATTGCCTCACCTGGGAAGTGCAAGGGGGAAGGAAATCCCTTTTCCTAGCCAGGGGAACTGAGACACACAACACCTGGAAAATCGGGTAACTCCCACCCCAATACTGCACTTTAAGCAAACAGGCACACCAGGAGATCATATCCCACACCTGGCCGGGAGGGTCCCACACCCACGGAGCCTCCCTCATTGCTAGCACAGCAGTCTGCGATCTCGCGGCAAGGCAGCAGCTAGGCTGGGGGAGGGGCGCCCGCCATTGCTGAGGCTTAAGTAGGTAAACAAAGTTGCTGGGAAGCTCGAACTGGGCGGAGCTCACAGCAGCTCAAGGAAACCTGCCTGTCTCTGTAGACTCCACCTCTGGGGACAGGGCACAGTAAACAATAACAAATGCAACAGAAACCTCTGCAGAAACAAGCAACTCTGTCTGACA
>NW_020263676.1:0-2439 GCF_003255815.1 Theropithecus gelada | reverse complement strand
ACCCTACAACTTAAAGTATAATAATAATAAATAAATTAAAAAAAAAATTTATGCTTTTACTGCTGCATCCTGGATTTAATTTCGGATGAGGGATCCAACCTTATTTGTTTTGATATTTGTGTGATTTTTGAGTTTTTGAGTTGCTCCTTCACCTCTTTGGAGATGTCTCATAAAGGCTTGGCTAAGCCATAATCTTGGTTAAGACTTATTAGTTTCACTTGGGAGAATACTTTTGGTTAAAAAAAAAAAAAAACAAAAACAAAACTCAAAGGCCAGAAACATCAGCTGTTTGTCCTACCTAAAATCTGACAATAAGAAATCTGAGGCCGGGCGCAGTGGCTCATGCCTGTAATCCCAGCACTTTGGGAGGCAGAGGCCTGAGGATCACGAGGTCAGGAGATCCAGACCATCCTGGCTAACGCGGTGAAACCCCGTCTATAGTAAATATACAAAAAATTAGCCAGGCGTGGTGGCCGGCACCTGTAGTCCCAGCTATTCTGGAGGCTGAGGCAGGAGAATGGTGTGAACTTGGGAGGCGAATGTTGCAGGGAGCTGAGATCGCGCTACTGCACTCCAGCCTGGGTGATAGAGCGAGACTCTGTCTAAAAAAAAAAAAAAAAAAAGGACAATCTGACAGTAGGTAGCTGGTCAAATGTAAGCCAGGCAGGAGAGCTCCTTGCACCTCCCCACACTAGAAATGTCAAGTGATCATCACCAGGTGATGGTCAAGTCAGGTGGTTGTTAATATCTCTCTAAAGAAATAACTGGTTGCAGGTAGTGCCAGGGAGATATAGTCTCACAATAGATAGAAAACACCTGAAACAAGTGATCAGCAGCTTCCTGATAACTTCTGAGAAATCGAGCAAGTGGGCTCAAAGATACGCATTAAGCGGCAACATAATAGAGTTTTCTGGTATATGATGGTCAGGACTTTTTTTTTTTTAACATTTTAGAAGAATTTATAACAACTATGTTGTCAAATTTTTACCATTTTATTTTATTTTTAAATCTTTTATTTCCATAGGTTTTTGGGGATTTGGTATTTAATTACATAAGTTCTCCAGTGGTGATTTGTGAGATTTTGGTGCACCCATCACCCGAGCCATATACACTGAACTCAATTTGTAGTCTTTTGTCCCTCACCCCTTTGCCACCCTTTTCCCTAAGTCTATTGTATCATTGNCATGTGAGGACCTGGCATGTTGGTGCCCAGGTCTGAGGTATAGCTGCAAATAATTGCAACAGAACCCTCGAAAACGAAGGTGAAGACTGTGCAGTTGGTAAGCCAGTAAGCCGATAAGTCAGTAGGTCAGTAGGTCATCGGTGCCCACTTGGGATCTCCAAGTTCGAGGGAATTGTTCAGGGTAGGGTTTTATCTCGGGACAACAGTTATCAGCATAACAGAAGCAGTATCTAAAAGCATTCAAACAGCTGCTTAAAGCCACTGGAGCCTCGGTTTTACAGGCTCAATTAAGGGACCTAATGCAAATTGTATCACTTAACCCATGATTCCCGAAAGAAGGTAACCTAGACGTAGAGGTTTGGGAAGAATTGGGAGGAAATTTTTTTTTTTTTTTTTTTTTTGAGACAGAGTTTCACTCTGTCACCCAGGCTGGAGTGCAGTGGCGTGATCTCGGCTCACTGCAAGCTCCGTCTCCTGGGTTCACGCCATTCTCTTCCCTCAGCTCCCTGAGTCGCTGGGACTACAAGCACCCGCCACCAGGCCTGGCTAATTTTTTTTGTATTTTTAGTAGAGATGGGGTTTCACCATGTTATCCAGGATGATCTCAATCTCCTGACCTCATATGCAAAAGCAACAGGTCCCAGTATAATCTTTAATGCTATGGGCTTTAGTGAGGGCGATTCTGGTCCTATTATACACAAAAGAGCCTAAAAAGGGGAAGGAGAGAGAACCATCACCTACTTTACCACCCCTTAGTACCTGAGGTTTTTTATTTTTTCTTTTGTTTTCCAAATGTGTTAAGCTCCCAGGAGGGCTTGTCATAAGAAGTCCCATCCATCATGGTCTTTTGCCACCCCAAGTCTTGTTGGTTCGATAGGACTGTGGCAAGAAGAGTCTTTTGCTATCCTAAGCCTGTTCCTGAGAGTACATATTTTATTTTGTTGGGGTGGGGGAAAAGATCACTGGGATTGGTTTTTCACTGAAGAGGCTGTTGGATTGAGTCACTTAGAATCAATACATCACTGGAAATTCTAATAGTCCATGGCCAGAAGATGGATTCTTTAAATTGAGACTTCTAAGTTAAAAAATATTTTAGAGCTCTCTTATTCCAAGTGGTTGATCAGAGGATTGAATTTCAAATAAAGACACCTAGTGGGGCGGAGCAAGATGGCCGAATAGGAAGAGCTCCAGTCTCCAACTCCCAGCGCTAGCGACACAGAAGACCGGTGATTTCTGCATTTTCAACTGAGGTACTG
>NW_020263675.1:0-2439 GCF_003255815.1 Theropithecus gelada | reverse complement strand
AAAGGCTAGCAAAGAGATCCACGAAATACAGATGTAACTCTGTGAGATGAATTAACAGAACACTAAGCAGTTTCACAGAAAGCTTCTTTCCAGATTTCATCCGAGGATATTTCCTTTTTCACCATAGCCCTCTAGGGACTTCCAAATATCACTTTGCCATTTCCAGAAGAACTGTCTTAGCGAAAGGCTTCTTGAGGGGAAAGCTGTAACTCTGTGAGATGATTTCACAGAACACAAAGAAGTTTCTCAGAAAGCTTCTTTCTCTTTGATATCGGAGGATATTTCCTTTGGCCCTATAGTATTCCAAGCGATCCGAAATATCTGTTCTCAGATTCCACAGAAATAAGGCTAGCAAAGAGATCCACGAAATACAGATGTAACTCTGTGAGATGAATTAACAGAACACTAAGCCGTTTCTCAGAAAGCTTCTTTCCAGATTTCATCCGAGGATATTTCCTTTTTCACCATAGCCCTCTATGGGCTTCCAAATATCACTTTGCCAATTCCACAAGAACTGTCTTAGCGAAAGGCTTCTGGAGGGGAAAGCTGTAACTCTGTGAGATGATTTCACAGAACACCAGGAAGTTTCTCAGAAAGCTTCTTTCTCTTTGATATCGGAGGATATTTCCTTTGGCCCTATAGTCTTCAAAGCGATCCGAAATATCTGTTCTCAGATTCCACAGAAATAATGCTAGCAAAGAGATCCACGAAATACAGATGTAACTCTGTGAGATGAATTAACAGAACATTAAGCAGTTTCTCAGAAAGCTTCTTTAAAGATTTCATCCCAGGATATTTCCTTTTTCACCATACCCCTCTATGGGGTTCCAAATATCACTTTGCCAATTCCACAACAACTGTCTTTGCGAAAGGCTTCTTGAGGGGAAAGCTGTAACTCTGTGAGTTGATTTCGCAGAACACAAAGAAGTTTCTCAGAAAGCTTCTTTCTCTTTGTTATCGGAGGATATTTCCTTTGGCTCTATCATCTTCAAAGGGATCCGAAATATCTATCTCAGATTCCACAGAAATAAGGCTAGCAAAGAGATCCAGGAAATACAGATGTAACTCTGTGAGATGAATTAATAGAACACTAAGCAGTTTCTCAGAAAGCTTCTTTCCAGATTTCATCCGAGGATATTTCCTTTTTCACCAGAGCCCTCTAGGGGCTTCCAAATATCACTTTGCCAATTCCACAACAACTGTCTTAGCGAAAGGCTTCTTGAGGGGAAAGCTGTAACTCTATGAGATGATTTCACAGAACACAAAGAAGTTTCTCAGAAAGTTTCTTTCTCTTTTTTATCGGAGGATATTTCCTTTGGCCCTATTGTCTTCACAGGGATCTGAAACATCTCTTCTCGGATTCCACAGAAAGAAGGCTAGCAAAGAGATCCAGGAAATACAGATGTAACTCTGTGAGATGAATTAACAGAACACTAAGCAGTTTCTCAGAAAGCTTCTTTCCACATTTCATCCGAGGATATTTCCTTTTTCACCATAGCCCTCTAAGGGCTTCCAAATATCACTTTGCCAATTCCACAAGAACTGTCTTAGCGAAAGGCTTCTTGATTGGAAAGCTAAAACTCTGTGAGATGATTTCACATAACACAAAGAAGTTTCTGAGAAAGCTTCTTTCTCTTTGTTATCAGAGGATAATTCCTTAGGCCCTATAGTCTTCAAAGGGATCCGAAATATCTGTTCTCAGATTCCACAGAAATAAGGCTAGCAAAGAGATCCACGAAACACAGATGTAACTCTGTGAGATGAATTAACAGAACAGTAAGCAGTTTCTCAGAAAGCTTCTTTCCAGATTTCATCCGAGGATATTTCCTTTTGCACCATAGCATTCTACGGGCTTCCAAATATCAGTTCGCCAAAAACACAAGAAGTGTCTTAGCGAAAGGCTTCTTGAGGGGAAAGCTGTAACTCTGTGAGATGATTTCACAGAACACAANCTTAGCGAAAGGCTTCTTGAGGGGAAAGCTGTAACTCTGTGAGATGATTTCACAGAACACAAAGAAGTTTCTCAGAAAGCTTCTTTCTCTTTTTATCGGAGGATATTTCCTTAGGCCCTATAGTCTTCAATGGGATCCGAAATATCTGTTGTCAGATTCCACAGAAATAAGACTAGAAAAGAGATCCACGAAACACAGATGTAACTCTGTGAGATGAATTAACAGAACACTAAGCAGTTTCTCAGAAAGCTTCTTTCCAGATTTCATACGAGGATATTTCCTTTTTCACCATAGCGGTCGATGGGCTTCGAAATATCACTTTGCCAATTCCACAAGAACTGTCTTAGCGAAAGGCTTCTTGAGGGGAAAGCTGTAACTGTTTGAGATGATTTCACAGAACACAAAGAAGTTTCTCAGAAAGCTTCTTTCTCTTTGTTATAGGAGGATATTTCCTTTGGCCCTATCGTCTTCAAAGGGATCCGAAATA
>NW_020263674.1:0-2438 GCF_003255815.1 Theropithecus gelada | reverse complement strand
TTTGCCCACTTTTTGATGGGGTTGTTTGTTTTTTTCTTGTAAATTTGTTTGAGTTCTTTGTAGGTTCTGGATATTAGCCCTTTGTCAGATGAGTAGATTGCAAAAATTTTTTCCCATTCTGTAGGTTGCCTGTTCACTCTGATGGTAGTTTCTTTTGCTGTGCAGAAGCTCTTTAGTTTAATGAGATCCCATTTGTCAATTTTAGCTTTTGCTGCCGTTGCTTTTGGTGTTTTAGACATGAAGTCTTTGCCCATGCCTATGTCCTGAATGGTACTACCTAGGTTTTCCTCTAGGATTTTTTTGATTCCCTATTTAATAAATGGTGCTGGGAAAGTTGGCTAGCCATAAGTAGAAAGCTGAAACTGGATCCTTTCCTTACTCCTTATACGAAAATTAATTCAAGATGGATTAGAAACTTAAATGTTAGATCTAATAACATCTTTGTTTTTATATAGATGAAGGATTCCTTTCAGTCAGGTGAATAATTCATTATGTTGTCTTCTCTCCAAAGTAGCATTTAGCTTGCTCTAGGATTCTTTTGTTAGCTAACTTTTAATCTTGTGTGATAAAACTGAAATTACACCAGAGTGGAGATTTGAACAAAGTATTAGTTTGGTTATATCATATTTTCTTGGTAATTTTCATACCTATGTTAGGTATCTACAAACAAACTGCTCCAACTTATTTTCTTATATTTCTTGTTAGTTACCAAATTAATTTAAATTCCCTCTGTTTCATGGCATTGTTACTACAAAATCCATCTTTCTATTAATAGAATCTATATGCCTGTTTTTATCAGCACCTCAACACACTGTTCCCCTAAGAGTCACCATAACACAATTTCCATATAGGGAAGGTTATTTGTTTGTTTGTTTTTGGTTTTGGTTTTTCTTTTCGTTTTTTTTTTTGTTTTTTTGAGACAGACTCTCGCTCTGTCACCCAGGCTGGAGTGCAGTGGTGCGATCTCGGCTCACTGCCAACTCTGCCTCCCGGGTTCACACCGTTCTCCTGCCTCAACCTCCCGAGTAGCTGGGACTACAGGCGCCCACCACCGTGCCCGGCTAATTTTTTTTTTTTTTTTTGTATTTTTAATAGAGACGGGGTTTCACCGTGGTCTCGATCTCCTGACCTCGTGATCCGCCCACTTCGGCCCCCCAAAGTGCTGGGATTACAGGAGTGAGCCACTGCGCCCAGCCCGGATAGAGAAGGTTTTAATCTTTTTTGTTTATTGCTATATCTTTAGCTCCAATTATGTTCTTGACATAGAGCATATAATGAAAAAATAAGTATTGATTACATGAAGGTCACTGGCCTCTCACCAACCTACATTGACCCTTTTATGGTTTGCATAGTTGTTCCCCCCAGCTCCAAAACTCATGTTGAAATTTAATTGCCATTGTAACGTGTTAATAATCGAGACATTGAAGAGGTTATGAAGGCTCTACCCTCATGGGTGGGATTGATCTTTTTATAAAGGGATGAGGTTGGCCTCATCTTGCGTTCTCTCTCTCTGTCTCTCTTGCTCTCACTCTCGCTCTCTCACCCTCTCTTTGCCCTCTTGGACTTCCATCATGTGATAAAGCATCAATAAGACCCTTGCTCGATATCTCAGCAGCTCAATATTAAACAACTGTGAGCCACTAAATTTCTGTTCATTATAAGTTACCTAGTTGTGAATATCCTGATATAGCAGCACATAATGGACTAAGACAGAAATTGGTATGATACTAGGGAATTGGGGTGTTTATATAACAAATACTTGAAAATGTACATTTGGCTTTGGGATTGGAAATGTGCTAGGGTAAAAGAATTTGGAGAAAGAGGCCAGAAAAAAGTCTAGATCTCCATAAAGGAAGCATTAAGGGCAATTCTAGTGAGAGCTTAGTAAAAGAAGAGAGCTTCCAGAAAGTCTGAAACTTCTCAGAGATTACTTAAGTGGTTGTGATCATAATGCTGGTAGAAATACAGGTAGTAAAGGCCATTCTGGTGACATCTTGGACAGAAGTTAGAAATGTGGTGTTGGAAATTAGTGGAAAGGCCGTCCTTGTAATAAAGTGGCAAAGATCTTGGCTAATTTGTGCTAAAGGGCTTTATGGAAGGCAAAATTTAAGAGTAATGAACTTGGATATCTGGTTGAAGAAATATCTAAGCAAAATGTTGAAAGGGCTGCCTGGCATCTCATAATTGTATATAGTAAAATGGGAGACGTGAGAAATTATTTGAAGATATAATTTATCTTCAAAAGGTAAGCAGAACAAAAATTTGGAAAATCTGGAGCTTGACCATGTAAAGAATAAAGAGCTTGACCATGTAAAGAACAGGTCTCTTGACCTGTTCAAGAGAAAAAACAGGCTACAGTAACCAAAACAGCATGGTACTGGTACCAAAACAGAGATATAGACCAATGGAACAGAACAGAGTCCTCAGAAATAATACCA
>NW_020263673.1:0-2439 GCF_003255815.1 Theropithecus gelada | reverse complement strand
GTGACTTTCACCTTCCGTGATGATTGTGAGTCCTCCCCAGCCATGTGGAACTGTGAGTCCCTTAAACCTCTTTTTCTTTATAAGTCACCCAGTCTCAGGTATGTCTTTATCAGCAGTATGAAAATGGACTAACACAGAAAGATATACCAAGAGAGATTCCTTCCATAGATTCCAAACTGCCTCTTGAGTGTCTTGGATAAAACATTGAGGGTTTTGAACCATGTATTTGATAGCAAGAAAAGTAAGACTGAGAATTATTCAGGTGTCACGAGGACTGGCCTGGTCGGATGTCTCTGGAAGAGTTTCTGCTCTGGTTGTTGCACTGTTGACCAGCTGATCTTGGGTGTTTTCCGAAATTGCAAGTGGGTGTCAGAGACTGGACTGAAACTCTAGGTTTGGTCAGGAATGTGGTTGGGCACCTGTTTTAGGTGTGAAATAGGAAAACAAGAGATGACTTCCTTTTATATTGCAGAACAAGAGTTGGTTACAAGCGCCTGTTGAGGTCCTTTCCAGCGGGGCTCTAGAGGGTCTTTCAGTTGGTGTCTTTTCCATTACTCAAAGTCACCTGGCTGTGATCTGTGATCCTGGGAGTCTTCGGCCCCCACAAACTCACTGGGGAAAGACTCTGCTGCTGGCTTTTTTTTTTTTTAACTGTTTATTAACATTTTAAGAAGTCTTTGGCAATAATGCAGCGTTTACCCCTAGAGTAAGGCTAGCTCGTGTGTGTCCTTGTCTAGCCTCATAGGTCTTCCTGTTATTATTTCATTGGAAAGCAATGTTTTCCAAAAGGAGTGGGCCTAGGATTAAGTAGGACCAGTGGGAGGGCTTTTGGCTAAGGGAGGTTCAAAGCCTCTGTTAACTTAGCTATTTGAATTTTTATTGTACCATTTGTCCCTACTACCAACCTGATTGGTTTTGAAATCTGAGGACATGAGGTTTGGGAGGGGCCGGTGCAGAACTGTATGGTTTGGCTGTGTCCCCACCCAAATCGCATCTTGAATTTAACTCCGATAATTCCCACTTGTTGTGGGAGGGACCTGGTGGGAGATAATTGGATCATGGGGGCAGTTTCCCCATATTGTTCTCGTGGCAGTGAAAACACATCTCACGAGATCTGAGGATGATATAAGGGGTTTTCCCTTTCACTTGGCTCTCATTTTCTCTTTTGTCTGCTGCTATTTAAGATGTGCCTTTTGCCTTCTGCCATGGTTTAGGAGGTTTAGGGATGATCGAGACAATGTTAATGTTGTATTACCAGACAGACTTTGCAAATGGATTCAACGAGGTGTCCAGTCAAATGAGTCCCACAGTCGCTGTGTAGCTCAGAGAGGGGATTCCCTAAACCGGAATGATTCTAACAAAACTTTGCCAAGCATTAAGACTTCCCTACAACAGATCAATGCTTCCTCTCAATGAGAAAACACAGAAATCAAGTTCAATACATATTTAGTATTTTGAGAAGGCAGCATCTTGATAAAATTCAGTTTCCATGCTTAAGAGGGTCCTGTTGGCAAAGCTCAGGGACCTTGGGAGCCATGTAAATGCTTGCCAGTGCTATGCTTTGGGCATATACTACACCAAGAGCATGCCACTTGGGCTCTAGTGGGAGATGGTGTCCAAAAATATTGACTTCCCCATGCTACAATTTTTTCAAGGGTCCAAGGAGTCATTTCATGGATAAATTGAAGGAGGGGTAACTGTGCACCTCTGGGAACTATGGTTTTGTTGTTATTACAGCCTACCCACAATTCTCTACTTGGGTCAAAAGGGAGATCCCTTTTGCTATCAGATTTGTTTCTCTTGAGGGATTGATACTTGGTATTGTAAAAGAATGTTGGTGAGGACAATGGTAAGAAGGAGGGAGCATGCTCGAGTGCACAGGCCATCTTTCCTAGGGTGGCATTCTTTGCTGTAACATCAGCTCAGTTATTTCCTTCTGCTTCTTCTGTTATCTTTTGGATGTCCAGGGATCTTGATGATTGTCAGCTGCCTCGGCATGTGAACTGCTTCTAAGGACTCCGAGAAACTTGATGCTTGCTGCCTATAAGTTGCCCGGATGAGGTGAGAAAGTCCTTCTGTTTCCACAGCATGAAAACCATGGGCTACTCCAAAGGCATATTAGCTCTCGGTGTATATATCTGCCACCTTTTCTTTAGCCAATTGTCAAGCTCCAGTTAACACTACTAACTCAGCCATCTGGGCTGATTGCACTTCTTAGCAGTTGGGCATTTTGATGGTGTCTACCGTGGAAGTGGTGGCATATATTGCCTGGTAATGCACATGCACTACTCCCAAATGAGAACCCTCTGTGAGTCAAATTAATTCAGCATTTTCCATGCAGGGTTCCTGTAAATCCTCCCTAGGGGAGAGTAGGATATCCCTTAGCTGAGCACAGTCATGTTCCTCCTCTCACTGCTTATCTGGAAGAGGAAGCAGGGA
>NW_020263672.1:0-2441 GCF_003255815.1 Theropithecus gelada | reverse complement strand
GAGGTCAGGAGTTGGAGACCAGCCTGGCCAACGTGGTGAAACCCCGTCTCTACTAAAAATACAAAAAATTAGCTGGGCATGGTGGCGCATGCCTGTAATCTCAGCTACTCCGGGGGGGCTGAGGCAGGAGAATTGCTTGAACCCCGGAGGCAGAGGTTGCAATGAGCCAAGATCACACCACTGTACTCCAGCCTGGGACCACAGAGCAAGACTCCTCTGTCTCGGAAAAAAAGAAAAACAAAAAAGAAATTCCACCTACAGTCTCCTCACTCTCTAGTGGGTGTTAAAATGAACTTTCCGTAGCCACTTTGGGCAGAGGGAGGATACAGTCTAATCCTGCATGCCCTAGAAGGTCGTGCAGGCTGTTCTCTGCACAAGGACACCTTCCTGGGGAGTGAGAGGGCTGAAATCCCTCCCGTGTCCTCGCCTCCAGCTGACTACCTGCCTGGAGAGCGGAGTGCCTCTTGCTGATCCGCACACAAGCCTGCAGGGGCGGGTGGGGGCCCTGGAGCCCAGACAGGCACCAAGCAATCTTGCAGCCCTACACGGTGAGGACAGGGGAACTGGCGGAGTTCCACCTGTTGGCTCCTCTCCCTCCTGACCTTCCCATGGGAATCCTTCCATGAACCGTTGGCACAAAGAAATTGAAGTGGGTTTCTCCATTGCTACCCTCACCATCTGGGACTCCACTGTCCTTTTTTTTTCTTTCTGAGACGGAGTTTGGCTCTTGTTGCCCAGGCTGGAGTGCAATGCCGCTATCTCGGCCCACGTAAAGGGCATGGTGGCGTGTACCTTTAGTCCCAGCTACTCGGTAGGCTGAGGTGGGAGAACTGCTTAAACCCAGGAGGTGAATGTTGCAGTGAGCCGAGATTGTGCCACTGCACTCTAGCCTGGGTGACAGAGTGAGACTCTATCTCAAAAACAAAGAAGTTGAAATTATTAAAAAGCTTAAAAAAAAATCACTACAAAATGTGTAGCACAATGGGTTTTTTTTTTTTTTTTTTTTTTTTTTTTTTTGAGACGGAGTCTCACTGTGTCACCCAGGCTAGAGTGCAGTGGTGCAATCTCGGCTTGCTGCAACCTCCGCCTCCTGGGTTCAAGTGATTCTTCTACCTCAGCCTCCCGAGTAGCTGGGACGACAGGCACATGCCACCACACCCAGCTAATTTTTGTATTTTTAGTAGAAACGAGGTTTCACCATATTGGCCAGTTTGGTCTCGAACTCCTGACCTCGTGATCCACCCGCCTCAGCCTCAGAAAAAGCTGGGATTACAGGCGTGAGACACCGCGCCCGGCCAGATTATGGGCCTTAAATTGTTTAACTATGTGGGTGATTGCACAGAAGAATAGTATAAATAACTTTATACTACTTTATACATGGGATAACTTGCTTCAAGTTGTTTCAAAAACCGTTTTTTTGTTTTTGTTTCTGAGACAGAATCTTGCTCTATCACCCAGGCTGGAGTGCCATGGTGCCATCCTGGCTCAGTGCAACCTCTGCCTCCTGGGTTCAAGCGATTCTCCTGCCTCAGCCTTGTGAGTAGTTGGGATTATAGGCGAGGGCGCCACCACGCCGACTAATTGTGTTATTTTATTAGAGACGGGGTTGCACTATGTTGGTCAGGCTGGTCTCGAACTCCTGACCTCAAACGATCCACCAGCCTCGGCCTCCCAAAGTGCTGGGATCACAGGCGTGAGCCACCGCGTCCGGCCTCAAAAACCTCTCAATGATTCGCTTGAATATGTGTAAAGTGATGCACAGGCCACCCTGAAGACTTTGGTGGTTTCTACTGAAACTACACATCAGGCCAGGTGCGGTGGCCAGTGCCCAGTGCCCAGAATCCCAGCAAATCCCAGCACTTTGGGAGGCTGAGGTGGATCACCTGAGCCCAGGAATCCCAGACCAGCCTGAGCGACAAAGCGAGACCCATCTCTACAAAAAGTAAAAAATTAGGTGGACGTGGTGGTGGCNCCGGGGGGTTGGGGGGTCGGTGCCCTTGGTTCACCCAGCCCAGCCCTAGGGCGCTTCCCCCCGTGGCCCTGCCAGGCATGGGGCTTGGGAGAGGATACGATGGAGCCGGCACAGGGAGGGGGCAGGAGACTCTGGGTGACTCGGGGCAGGAGGGGGTGCCCCAGAGGTTCAGAATCCTGGGCACACAGTGGGCTGAGCGGACAAGTCGCAGCCTCAGGGGGACCTCCCGTCCTCCCCACTGGCACTGGATCTTTCTGGGCCTGGCTCTGCTGCCTCCCACCCCCATTCAGCTGGTGGCTTCTAGATGCTTCCAGAGTGTGCTTGGCCCCTTTGCCTCGATGCCATTGGGCCCAGGGGGAGCAGTAGAGTGGCTGGGGCTGGGGGTGGGACTTCCCCTTTCTGTGTCTTGCTTGCCCCGTGTCTCCCAGTGAGTGGCCGCCCTGAGCCTGGGGCCGGCAGCCCAGCCCCA
>NW_020263671.1:0-2440 GCF_003255815.1 Theropithecus gelada | reverse complement strand
AATAAGGCTAGCAAAGAGATCCACGAAATACAGATGTAACTCTGTGAGTCGAAGTCCTAAATCACAGAGCAGTTTCTTAGAAAGTTTCTTTCCAAATTTCATCTCAGGATATTTCCTTTTTCACCCTAGCCCTCTATGGGCTTCCAAATATCACTTTGCCAGTTCCACAGCAACTGTCTTAGCGAAAGGCTTCTTGAGGGGAAAGCTGCAAATCTGTGAGATGATTTCACAGAACACAAAGAAGTTTCCCCGAAAGCTTCTTTCTCTTTGTTATCGCAGGATATTTCCTTTTGCCCTATCGTCTTCAAAGGGATCCGAAATATCTGTTCTCATTCTCAGAATCCACAGAAATAAGGCTAGCAAAGAGATCCACGAAATACAGATGTAATTCTGTGAGTGGAAGTCCCAAATCACAGAGCAGTTTCTTGAAAGACTTCTTTCAAGATTTCGTCTGAGGATATTTCCTTTTTCAACATAGCCCTCCACGGGCTTCCAAATATCACTTTGCCAATTCCACAAGAACTGTCTTAGCGAAAGGTTTCTTGGGGGGAATGCTGTAACTCTGTGAGGTGATTTCACAGAACACAAAGGAGTTTCTCAGAAAGCTTCTTTCTCTTTGTTATCGGAGGGTATTTCCTTTGGCCCTGTAGTTTTCAAAGGGATCCGAAATATCAGTTCTCAGTTTCCACAGAAATAGGGCTAGCAAAGAGATCCACGAAATACAGATGTAACTCTGTGAGATGAATTAACAGAAAACAAAGCAGTTTCTCGGAAAGCTTCTTTCCAGATTTCATCTGAGGTTATTTCCTTTTTCACCATAGCCCTCCACGGGCTTCCTAATAGCACTTAGCCAATTCCACAAGAACTGTCTTAGCGAAAGGCTTCTTGAGGGGAAAGCTGTAACTCAGTGAGATGATTTCACAGAACACAAAGAAGTTTCTCAGAAAGCTTCTTTCTCTTTGCTATCGGAGATTATTTCCTTTGGCCCTATACTCTTCAAAGGGATCCGAAATATCTGTTCTCAGATTCCAAAGAAATAAGGCTAGCAAAGAGATCCACGAAATACAGATGTAACTCTGTGAGTGGAAGTCCCAAATCACAGAGCAGTTTCTTAGAAAGTTTCTTTCCAGATTTCATCTTAGGATATTTCCTTTTTCACACTAGCCATCTATGGGCTTCCAAATATCACTTTGCCAATTCCACAGCAACTGTCTTAGCGAAAGGCTTCTTGAGGGGAAAGCTGCAACTCTGTGAGATGATTTCACAGAACACAAAGAAGTTTCCCAGAAAGCTTCTTTCTCTTTGTTATCGGAGGATATTTCCTTTGGCCCTGTAGTTTTCAAAGGGATCCGAAATATCTGTTCTCAGATTCCACAGAAATAAGGCTAGCAAAGAGATCCACGAAATACAGATGTAACTCTGTGAGTTGAATTAACAGAACACTAAGCAGTTTCTCAGAAAGCTTCTTTCCATATTTCATCTGAGGATATTTCCTTCTTCACCATAGCCCTCTATGGGCTTCCAAATATCACTTTGCCAATTCCACAAGAACTGTCTTAGCGAAAGTCTTCTGGAGTGGAAAGCTGTAACTCTGTGAGATGATTTCACAGAACACAAACAAGTTTCTCAGAAAGCTTCTTTCTCTTTTTTATCGGAGGATATTTCCTTTGGCCCTATCGTCTTCAAAGGGATGCGAAATATCTGTTCTCAGATTCCACAGAAATAAGGCTAGCAGAAAGATCCACGAAATACAGATGTAACTCTGTGAGTGGAAGTCACACATCACAGAGCAGTTTCTCAGAAAGCTTCTGTGAGATGAGTTAACAGAACACTAAGCAGTTTCTCAGAAAGCTTGTTTCCAGATTTCATCTGAAGATATTTCCTTTTTCACCATAGCCCTCTATGGGCTTCCAAATATCACTCTGCCAATTCCACAAGAACTGTCTTAGCGAAAGGCTTCTTGAGGGGAAAGCTGTAACTCTGTGAGATGATTTCAAAGAACACAAAGAAGTTTCTCAGAAAGCTTCTTTCTCTTTGTTATCGCAGGATATTTCCTTTGGCCCCTTAGTCTTCAAAGGGATCCGAAATATCTGTTCTCAGATTCCACAGAAATAAGGCTAACAAAGAGATCCACGAAATACGTATATAACTCTGTGAGTAGAAGTCACACATGAAAGAGCAGTTTCTCAGAAAGCTTCTTTCCAGATTTCATCTGAGATAACTCCTTTTTCAACATAGCCCTCTATGGGCTTCCAAATATCACTTTGCCAATTCCACAAGAACTGTCTTAGCGAAAGGCTTGTTGAGGGGAAGGCTGTAACTCTGTGAGATGATTTCACAGAACACAAAGAAGTTTCTCAGAAAGCTTCTTTCTCTTTGTTATCGGAGGATATTTCCTTTGGCCCTATAGTCTTCTAAGGGATCCGAAATATCTGTTCTC
>NW_020263670.1:2010-2441 GCF_003255815.1 Theropithecus gelada | reverse complement strand
GTAAAATCACATGCTTTGTGTGAATTAGTCTGTTGGATTGAAACTTATAAACACAGAGGTCATGGATTTGGATAGAAAACCCTGAAAAATAAATACCATAAAATAATGATGTTACGTGCCCAAGAATCCTTTTGTCAAAAGAAAGAAAAATGCTTATGGTAAGATTTGACATAATGAAGTACGTGATGCTTAAAGACATTATTAATTTTATGAATAGTTTTCTAAAATTGAGACTGTATACCATATTTTAGATAAAATGTCTAATGATTAAATTTTTATATTCCTTCCAAGTGAAAATATTCTCAATTAGCACACATTCATTGAGAATTTATGAGGCAGATACCTCTTGGTTATTATATATGTAATAAGGATTTAACAGAACTTTATTAATTTTGTCATTTTCTTTTTTTTTTTTTTTTTTTTTTTTTTTT
>NW_020263670.1:0-1932 GCF_003255815.1 Theropithecus gelada | reverse complement strand
CCCCATCCCCGGTTATTTTTTTTTTTTTTTTTTTTTTTTTTTTTTTTTGAGACGGAGTCTTGCTCTGTCGCCCAGGGTGGAGTGCAGTGGCCGAATCTCAGCTCACTGCAAGCTCCGCCTCCCAGGTTTACGCCATTCTCCTGCCTCAGCCTCCCAAGTAGCTGGGACTACAGGCACCCGCCACCTCGCCCGGCTAGTTTTTTGTATTTTTTAGTAGAGACGGGGTTTCACCGTGTTAGCCAGGATGGTCTCGATCTCCTGACCTCATGATCCGCCCGTCTCGGCCTCCCAAAGTGCTGGGATTACAGGCTTGAGCCACCGCGCCCGGCCTAATTTTGTCATTTTCAAAAGGGTCAGATATTTAAGAAGTGTCCCAAAGCAGGCAGAAAGTTTTTTTCTGTGATGTAGTCTTCTTCAAAAATACGTAGACATTTTGCTGAATTCCCCTCCCCTGATAGCACAGATTTCTAGTCTATGCACTGGTTATATTGCCCTTCTGCTGCAATGCAGTCTTTCATTTTCTAAGTCTTTTCTTTAATTTCCCCAGTAATATGTAGTAGGTTTGCTGTTTCAGGAATTCCTAACGTTCAGGGATGTGGCCCTAGACTCCTCCCATCAGGAGTGGGAATACCTTGACCTGTTTCAGAAGACCTTGTACCAGGAGGTGATGGTGAAGAACTATGGTAACTTGGTCTCACTGGATGTGTTTATCATCTGTAGGATGTGTGCTTTTTCCATTGTGATTTTCAGGGCTGCCTTTCAAGAAACTAGCCTGCCTTCCTTCCTTCCTTCCTCCCTCCCTCCCTCCCTCCCTCCCTCCCTTCCTTCCTTCCTTGTTTCCTTCCTCTCTCCTTTCTTTCTTTTGTTTAGAGATAGGGGTCTCATTATGTTGCCCGGGTTGGTCTCAAAATTCCTGGGCTCAGGCAGTCCACCCACCTCAGCCTCCCAGAGTGCTGAGATTACAGGCGTGAGCCACTAGGCCTGGCTTAAATTTGTTTTCCTTGTGTTTATTGAAGTGATTTGAGCTTATTGAGTCAGGAATGGCAGCACCATTAAACACTTTCATTGGTCATAAAGTTCCTTTCTCAGTGAGGAGGCTTGTGATGTGGAGAAGAAATGGGTATTTCAGTGTGAGACAGCCAGTGAACTGTGTGTTTCCTTCAGTACCTACTCACCATGTTATTTTTCTTCTATTTCCCTCCCAGTTGAGGGACAAGTACTGTCCTACCAGGATGCCATCATTTTACATGGATTTTGGATTAAAATCCACATATTGCAATCCAAAATTGCACATAGATTCATATATATGGCCCAATTCTCTAAAATACATTTGTTTGTATATATGGCAAATACTTGAATACTCTCTGCCTGGGGCTGTGCTTGACACAATCAGTGTGCTAATACTGAGTAATGTTTCTGTCGTTATGAGATTTGAGTATGTTAAGGAAGATATAAAATTCACATGAAAACAAACATAAATCACATCAGGCATGAAATACAGAGGTCAGTAAACAAGAATAGGCACCTTCACACATGTAGGGTGTTCAGGGATTCTTTTCTCTGTAGATAACATTTGTCCAGAGACGTAGAGGCCTTAGGTCATTGGACTGTTTGAGGAAGGGCATTCCAACAAGAGTGAACAACACGTGCACGGGCCCTAAATGGGGAATAGGGTTTGTGTGTTTGAGGAGGAGCTGTTAGAGCAGAGCAGAGTTAGTGAGGGGTGATTTATAGCTAAGAAGTCAATATGTTAGGAAGAATCAAGTCCTATATGATTTTTTTTTCATTGTTAAGAATTAGGATTGTCTGTAAAATGTAATTAGTTGCCTGTTAAGAATTAGGATTGTCTGTGGAATGTAATTAGTTGCCATTAACTGATGATGTAGAACTTTTATTAATTTTTAAAAGATATAAACCTTTTAATTAAAGTTT
>NW_020263669.1:0-2441 GCF_003255815.1 Theropithecus gelada | reverse complement strand
GGGGAGGATTGCCTGCCTTCAGATTCCTTTCATGTGAAAAGACAGACCTTTATATGTGTGAGCCTCTGTTAGCTTGAATCTTCTGTTTTATGCAGCCAAACTTAACCCTAACTGCCATACACCGTCTACTTATATTTTATGATGCTCTCTCTAATCTCTTAGGTAATTGTGTCCTCCCAGAAACCTATGGAGAGCTGAAGGGGTTTTAGGATCATGGAATTCACCCTCCTCCTTTGGTAAAAGAAGACAAAGGCCAGAGAGCTGTGTGATGGCTGAGGCATGCGATTGTAAACCAAAAGGTACCTGAGACCGATCTCAATCCATTTAAAAGTTAATTCTGCCAAGGTTAAGGACATGCTTGGAAGGAAAAAACATAGGATCATGAAACACTCTGTGGTCTATGCCTTCCTCCCAAGATGATTTTGAGGGCTTCATTGGTTAAAGGGGAAGGGTGGGCTGAAGAGGAAGGATGGGCTGGAGGGAAGGGTGGGCTGGAGGGGAAGGGTGGGCTGGAGGAAAATGGTGGGCTGGAGGGGAAAGAGGGAATCTGTGGTGGTCCTCGGGTTGCAAGAGAAAGAGAGCAGGTGGGGAATGATCAGTTATGTCTTCATCTCACATAGGGTAAATCAGTCCTTTACATAAGATAAGGTGAACATAGACCAGCTTCCTGTGGAGATATGTAACCTTTTATCTGAACTATCTGCTTAGGAACAAAAGGAAAGGCAGTTTCTTGCATGATTCAGCTTCAGTTTAATGTTTTTTTCCTTTTTGGCTGTAAATTGGGGTCCTGAGGCTTTATTTTTCCCTGCACACTATATTGTATGTGAAAATTGTTGTTCAGGACCTAAAGTTGTTTACTTACTCCAGCTACGTCCCTTAGCTCAATTTCCATTTAGAGTGGCTTCTGGAAGGCTGGAATTGAAATCCACCAGTGCCCATTTCAAGGTGTTCCCAACATCACCTAGGAAAAAGGAGCCCGGATATGCTTCCCTATGGATGCAGGTCAGTCATCATAATGCACAGAAACAGCGTTGACCTCAGCCTGGAGCCATTGTCCTGAAAGGGGATTCTTCCCGGCTTCGGCCTGCGACTGATCCCTGAGAAGCGACCGCTCCATCCCTGAACCCTTCCTGCTTGTGTCTCCTCACTTCCTAGTGATCACGGCATTCAGCCTCAGAATGCTGCAGGCCTATCCCACTGGAAGCTGCTGAGGTGCCTCCTGCCACACAGGACGCCCGGCACAGCAGCAGGATCAAGGGACCAACAGGGAAGAAGCTGCAGTGATTTGGGGGAACAGCCTGAAAATCATCTGGAGCCTGGTGGCAGGTGGTCCCACCTCCTCCCCAATATTAGGTACCAGATAAAATGACAATATGAGCAGCTCATGTCACCATTATTAGCAGAGTCTTTTTATTCTTTCCTTAATTTTTTGCCATGAAATTGAGCTCTATAGGCCCATTTTCTTTTTTTTTTCTTCTTTTTTTTTTTTTTTAGACAGAGTCTTGCTCTGCTGCCCAGGCTGGAGTGCAGTGACGCAATCTCGGCTCACTGCAAGCTCCGCATCCCAGGTTCACACCATTCTCTTGCCTCAGCCTCCTGAATACCTGGGACTGCAGGCGCCCTTCACTATGCCTAGCTAATTTTTTGTATTTTTAGTAGAGACGGGGTTTCACCGTGTTAGCCAGGATGGTCTCAATCTCCTGACCCCGTGATCTGCCCGCCTTGGCCTCCCAAAGTGATAAGATTACAGGCGTGAGCCTCCCCACCAGGCCTATAGGCTCATTTTCTGTTTTTAATGCCACCAATACATGAAATTCCAGAGCTGCTTCAGTAAAAAAGTTTCATTTTCATTATTCTATTATTCATTACATTAATTCCATTATTTTATTCTCTTTGTTTTTTTTAGAGGAACTTCAGCGTGAGAGGGGCTATCCCTGCTGCCTTGTGGTTGCAGAAGGAGAGAGAAGGAGCCTCTCCAAAGAGGGGTTTCATGAAAGCCCTGAGGCGAGATACTCACTTCAGAAGGTTCAGGACAGGGACACTCACTTTGTTCTGTGCGGTGTGGCGACACGGGTGAGCGTTCCTCAGTGGCACCAACTGGTTCCCTCTTGTCCTCAACTGCCAGTACCCTGGGACATGTCATTTGGACAGAACACTTTTCCATGTCCTGCCATCCATTCCACGGAGGCAGGAGAAAGGGGTCTGGAGGCAGGAACATAAGGCCGATTCACCCTGACTTCGGAGAACTAATCAAATGGAAACTGTTGGGCTATGACAGGAAATATCCTCTCCATTTACACAGGGCGTACACTGAGTACATGACTTTGTAATTGTACTTCCTCCTCTTCATTTACATAGGGTGCACACCAAGTAACCAATGGAAACCTCTAGAGAGGATTCAAACCCCAGAAACCTCAGTAACGGGCTCCCTGTGCTCAGGC
>NW_020263668.1:0-2442 GCF_003255815.1 Theropithecus gelada | reverse complement strand
CTTAAAACCAGACATGAAGGACTCAATGGTTTCTATATAGTGAATCTATTTCTCTTTCTCTCTCTCTCTCTCTCTCTCTCTCTCACCCACACACACATATATCCCTCAAAATTGTTTAAAGAAATATAAAAACATCCAATATCAAACAAGGTAAAATTCATGTCTGATATAAACTCAGAAATTACAGCCATGCAAAAAATCAAGAAGATACAACTCATACTAATAAATCAAGAAACTGAAACAAACTCAAATGATTATCATAATTGAATTAATAGAAAAGAACATTAAAACATTTATTATGACTGTATTTCACACGTTCAAAAATCTAAAAGTCATCTTGAACTTATTCAGTAGAGATATGAAAGTCATAAGAAAGGTTCAGATCTAAGTCAAAAATTACAAATTACAATCCCTGAGATGAAAAAGACAGAATGTGATTAACACAAGATTAGATATTGGAGAATAAAAGACTAGTAAACTTAAAAATATAGCAATAAATATATCCAAAATAAGAGCCAGAGGAAAAAAAAAAGACTGAGGAAAAATGAACATAACATCATGTACTCTGAAGAATGTGACCATATATATGTTTAAGAGAAAAACTTTAAGCAGCTCAGGGAAAAAAGACATGTTATGTCCAGAAGATCAAAGGTAATAGCTCTAGATTTCTCTTAGGAAAGCTAGCTTAGAAGACAGTCGAGTAATGTCTTTAAAAGTACTGAAAGGACAAAAACGAAACTGTCAACATAGAATTCTATTCCTAGCAAAAGTATCATTCAAATATTTAAGTAAAATAGTTTCTGAGACGTACATAGACTAATAATCATCAGCTGTCTTGTGGCATAAAGAAATGTTAAAAAAAAAAAAAGAAGTACTTCAAGCAGAAGAAAATGAAACTATGTTGAAACCTGGATCTACCTAAAGGAATGAAAAAAACACAGAAAGTGTAACTACATAGATAAATGTAGTGACTTTTATTATTACTAAAATCTTATTTTAAAAATAAGAAACCATTTAAAATAAACATAATAATACTTTAAGTGTTGTTTTAAACATATATAGAAACAAAATACATGACAATAGCATAAAGGTCTGGTGGGTGGGGAGTAGAAGCACAGTTGACCCTTGAACAACAAGGGTTTGAACTCTGTGGGTCTACTTATACATGGATTTTCTCCAACGACTAACCCCTCCTTTTACTCAACCTACTAAACAAGAGAACAAAGACGAAGACTTCTATCATGATCCACTCCCACTTAATAAAGAGTAAATATATTTTATCTTCCTTATAATTTTCCTAATAACATTACCTTTTCTCTAGCTTGTTTTATTTTAAGCATATTGTATCTAACACATATAACATATAGAATAAGTGTTAATCAACAGTTTATATTATCTATAAGGCTTCTGGTGAGTAGCAGGCTATTAGCAGTTAAATTTGGGGGAAGTCAAAAGTTATATTTGGTTTCAGCTGCACAGGCAGTCAGCATCCCTAAACCCTGCATTATTCAATGGTCAGCTATACATTATTTTAAAGTTCTCACACTATATGGGAAAAGCATAACACTGCTTGAAAGTATACAGTAAAGAGTTAAAAATGTGTACTAAAAACCTTAAAGTATCCATTAAAATAAAACATCAAAAATAGCAACTAATCAGTCAACAAAAAAGGAAAAAATTGAATAATGTACTCAATACCAAAGAAGAATGAAAAAAGAGAAAAAAAATTGCACGCAGATAGTATAAATAAAAAGCAAATAGCCTGAAGGTAGATTTAAACCCAATCTTATCAATAATAGCATTAAATTTATGTGGTCTAAAAACTTTAGTTGGAATGCAGAGATTATCAGATTGGATAAAAATAACAAGACTCACATACACTGCTTTTAAAAAGATGTTTTTTAAGTATAAAAACACCACTACAAGTAAAAGGTTGGAAAAAGATATATCATGCCAACGCTGATCAAAAAAAAAACTGGAGGGACTATGTTATTATCAGATAAAGTAGACAGACTTAAGAGCAAAGTCTCCTAATAGGGATAAAAAGGATAATCTTATAATGGCAACAAAGTTAGTTAATCAAGATGATACAACAGTTCTATCCATTTACGTACTTAGGGAAAGTTTTTAAATACTTGAAGCAAAATCTGATAGAACTGCAAGCAAAAATTCTGTTGTAGACAAATCTTTAGTTATAATTAGAGATTTTAATACTTCTCTCTCATGCCAAATAGTATAAATAGAGATAGAAAATCAAAAAGGATAAAGAAGACTTGAATAACCTATCAACCAACTAGACCAATTTTTTGTATTTATAGAATATTCCAAACAAGAAGAGCATCAGGATTTGCAACTTTTCCAAGTGTACATAAAACATTTACCAAGATAGATCATACTCTGAGTTATCAAAACTTTCTCAATAAATCTGAAAAGATTTAAGCC
>NW_020263667.1:0-2442 GCF_003255815.1 Theropithecus gelada | reverse complement strand
TTGCCAGATTCACCAAAGTTGAAATGAAGGAAAAAATCTTAAGGGCATCCAGAGAGAAAGGTCGGGTTACCCACAAAGGGAAGCCCATCAGACTAACAGTAGATCTCTCGGCAGAAACTCTCCAAGCCAGAAGAGAGTGGGGGCCAATATTCAACATTCTTAAAGAAAAGAATTTTCAACCCAGAATTTCATATCCAGGCAAACTAAGTTTCATAAGTGAAGGAGAAATAAAATTCTTTACAGATAAGCAAATGCTTAGAGATTTTGTCACCACTAGGCCTGCCTTACAAGAGACCCTGAAGGAAGCACTCAACATGGACAGGAACAACCGGTACCAGTCATTGCAAAACTAAGCCAAAATGTAAAGACCATCGAGGCTAGGAAGAAACTGCATCAACTAACGAGCAAAATTACCAGTTAATATCATAATGGCAGGATCAAGTTCACACATAACAATATTAACCTTAAATGTAAATGGACTAAATGCTCCAATTAAAAGACACAGACTGGCAAACTGGATAAAGAGTCAAGACCCATCAGTCTGCTGTATTCAGGAGACCCATCTCACACGCAGAGACATACATAGGCTCAAAATAAAGGGATGGAGGAAGATTTACCAAGCAAATGGAGAACAAAAAAAAGCAAGGGCTGCAATACTAGTCTCTGATAAAACAGACTTTAAACCATCAAAGATCAAAAGAGACAAAGAAGGCCATTACATAATGGTAAAAGGATCAATTCAACAGGAAGAGCTAACTATCCTAAATATATATGCACCCAATACAGGAGCACCCAGATTCATAAAGCAAGTCCTTAGAGACTTACAAAGAGACTTAGACTCCCATACAATAATAATGGGAGACTTCAACACTCCACTGTCAATATTAGACAGATCAACGAGACAGAAAGTTACAAGGATATCCAGGAATTGAACTCATCTCTGCAACAAGCAGACCTAATAGACATCTATAGAACTCTCCACCCCAAATCAACAGAATATACATTCTTCTCAGCACCACATCACACTTATTCCAAAATTGACCACATAATTGGAAGTAAAGCACTCCTCAGCAAATGTAAAAGAACAGAAATTATAACAAACTGTCTCTCAGACCACAGTGCAATCAAACTAGAACTCAGGACTAAGAAACTCAATCAAAACCGCTCACCTACATGGAAACTGAACAACCTGCTCCTGAATGACTACTGGGTACATCACGAAATGAAGGCAGAAATAAAGATGTTCTTTGAAACCAATGAGAACAAAGATACAACATACCAGAATGTCTGGGACACATTTAAAGCAGTGTGTAGAGGGAAATTCATAGCACTAAATGCCCACAAGAGAAAGCAGGAAGGATCTAAAATTGACACTCTAACATCACAATTAAAAGAACTAGAGAAGCAAGTGCAAACACGTTCAAAAGCTAGCAGAAGGCAAGAAATAACCAAGATCAGAGCAGAACTGAAGGAGATAGAGACACAAAAAACCCTCCAAAAAATCAATGAATCCAGGAGTTGGTTTTGTGAAAAGATCAACAAAATTGACAGACCGCTAGCAAGACTAATAAAGAAGAAAAGAGAGGAATCAAATAGATGCAATAAAAAATGATAAAGGGGATATTACCACCGACCCCACAGATATACAAACTACCATCAGAGAATACTATAAACACCTCTACACAAATAAACTAGAAAATCTAGAAGAAATGGATAATTTCCTGGACACTTACACTCTTCCAAGACTAAACCAGGAAGAAGTTGAATCCCTGAATAGACCAATAGCACGCTCTGAAATTGAGGCAATAATTAATAGCCTACCAACGAAAAAAAGTCCAGGACCAGAGGGATTCACAGCTGAATTCTACCAGAGGTACAAGGAGGAGCTGGTACCATTCCTTCTGAAACTATTTCAATCAATAGAAAAAGAGGGAATCCTCCCTAACTCATTTTATGAGGCCAACATCATCCTGATACCAAAGCGTGGCAGAGACAAAACAAACAAAGAGAATTTTAGACCAATATCCCTGATGAACATCGATGCAAAAATCCTCAATAAAATACTGGCAAACCGAATCCAGCAGCACATCAAAAAGCTTATCCACCATGATCAAGTGGGCTTCATCCCTGGGATGCAAGGCTGGTTCAACATTCGCAAATCAATAAACATAATCCAGCATATACACAGAAACAAAGACAAGAACGACATGATTATCTCAATAGATGCAGAAAAGGCTTTTGACAAAATTCAACAGCCCTTCATGCTAAAAACGCTCAATAAATTCGGTATTGATGGAACATACCTCAAAATAATAAGAGCTATTTATGACAAACCCACAGCCAATATCATACTGAATGGGCAAAAACTGGAAAAATTCCCTTTGAAAACTGGCATAAGACAGGGATGCCCTCTCTCACCACTCCTATTCAACATAGTGTTGG
>NW_020263666.1:0-8624 GCF_003255815.1 Theropithecus gelada | reverse complement strand
AGTGACTCCATCTCGGTTCACTGCAACCTCCGACCACTGAGTTCAAGCTATTCTCCTGCCTCAGCCTCCCAAATTGCTGGGATTACAGGAACCTGCCACCAAGCCCAGCTAATTTTTTTTTTTTTTAAAGAGGGAGTCTCCCTCTGTCACCCAGGCTGGAGTGCAGTGAGGCGATCTTGGCTCACTGCAACCTCCACCTCCTGGGTTCAAATGATTCCCCTGACTCAGCCTCCCAAGTAGCTGGGATTACAGGTGTGTGCCGCCACTCATTGCTTTTTTTTTTTTTTTTTTTTTCAAGACAGAGTTTGAGATGGGGTTTCACCATGTTGGCCAGGTTGGTCTAGAACTCCTGGCCTCAGGTCATCCCCCTACCTGGGCCTCCCAAAGTGCTGGGATTACAGGTGTGAATCACCCACCCAGTATGGCTAGCTTTTTTTTTCTTTCTTTCTTTTTAATGTGGTAGCTCGGGTCTTGCTATGTTGCCCAAGCCTCCGAAAGTGCTAGGATTATAGGCATGAGTCACCGCTCCTGGCCTAGGAGGTCACTGTCGTACCCTGTTTAAGGGGATGGGGCCTGGACAGGGCAGAGGCTGTGGTGGGAGCCCCCTCTTCCCTTCCCATCTATGACTCTCACTGCCCTTGCCCAGTTTTCTCCACTTCCAGTTTTTTTTTTAATTTTTTATTTTTAGTTTCTTAGAGACTGGGTCTCACTCTTGTCCAGGCTGGAATGCAGTGGTGTGATCACAGCTCACTGCAGCCTCTGTTCCTAGGCACAAGTGATCCTCTCACCTCAGCCTTACAAGCAGCTGAGACTATATGCATGGGCCACCACGCTGGGCTATTTTACTATTCTGTAGAGACAGGGTCTCCCCGTGTTGCCCAGGCTGGTCTCAAACTCCTGGCCTCAAGCATCCTCCCACCTTGTCCTTCCAAAGTGCTGGGATTACAGGAGACCCCGCTCTGCCTCTCCAGTCCCTGACCATCCCCATAAGCCAGCCCCAGAAAGCCCAGCAATGAGGGAGCCAGGCTGGGGCAGGAAACACGCAGCAACCTCCTCCCACGCCCATTTTAATTGGGGGCAGGTGCGGGAGGACCTAGGCCTGCTGTGCCTGCAGTAGCGCCCACACCTGGCAGATCTGCCAGTCGACGCTGGAGCATGCAGTGCCATCCAGGGCACCATACTGCTCCACGCTGTGCCTATAGTCCCACACAGGGCTCACGTCGCCTGAGAACAGGGGGCTGAAGAGAGGAAGAGGTGGGCCGGGGAGCCAGGCCACCCCGGGCTCCAGGCACCCAGGCTCACCTCCTAGGAGGCAGCATGGAGAAGGGGGTGGGCCGCCCGATACTCTGCAGCTCCTGCAGTTACTGCTGGTTGAGGGCAACCCCCTTGGTCTCAGCCATTAACGTGGCTTTCCCTGGAGGCCTCGTGGGCCTGGTGGAAAGACATCTGAGTGCCAGGCAGGAAGGTGGCAATGAGGCACCTTCGTCCATGCCCTGAGCTGTCTACACTGCCTCCGTGCCCCCCCTCTTTTTTTTTTTTTGATACAAAGTCTCGCTCGTTGCCCAGGCTGGAGGGCAGTGGCCTGAACTCACCTCACTGCAACCTCCACCTCCCTGTGGGAGAGGAGGAGCAGGGGCTCAGGTAGAGGCTCGGGCAAGGCCTGCCTGTGACACTGGGACCCTGCAGCCCTGGGTCACCCCTAGAAAAAGTGTCACCCTGCAGCATTCCACCTGAATGAGGGATCCAGCGATCTTCAGGAAAAATTGGTCATAAGGGAAAAAGAGGCCAGAAGTGGGGCCATGTGAACCAAGGACCGGGTCTGAGCTGTGGGGCCTCGGGGGTGAGGCTTTGCCAGGAACACCCGAAGCCTGAGCCTCTGTCATTCAGCATCTCCAAGTGGCAGCCAGAACAGGGGAGGAGGCCCATGTTGGGTATGACCTGGCCATGGGAGGTTTCGTCTGAGGACCCCAGAAATAGCTGGGGCTCATTCAAGGGCTGCTCTGAGCAGCTGAGACGCCCTGCTCCTCATTCAAGTAGGGAGGACAGAGGCAGAGGTGCTGTGAGTGATGGTCCCGTTTTCTTATTGTTTTGTTTTTGTTTTTAGAGACAGGGTCTCATTCTGTTGCCCAGGCTGGAGTGCAGTGGCACAACCATAGCTCACTGCTGCCTCGATCTCCTGGGCTCAGGCAATCCTCCTGCCTCAGCCTCCTGAGTAGCTGGGACTACAGGGACATGCCACCATGTCCAGCTAATTTTTAATTTTTTGTAAAAATGGGGTCTTGCTATATTGCCCAGGGTGGTTTGAAACTCCTGTGTTCAAGCAATCCTCCTGCCTTAGACTCGCAAAGGACTGGGATTACAAATGTGAGCCACCACACCTGGCCTGTTTGTTGTTGTTGTTGTCACTGTTTTTGAGACGGCATTTCACTTGTTGCCCAGGCTGGAGTGCAATGGCACAATCTTGACTCACTGCAACTTCCGTCTCCCAGGTTCAAGATTCTCCTGCCTCAGCCTCCCAAGTAGCTGGGATTACAGGCGTCCCCCACCACATCTGGATAATTTTTCTATTTTCAGTAAAGACAGGGTTTCACTATCTGTTGACCAGGCTGGTCTCAAACTCCTGAGCTCAGATGATCCACCTACGTCGGCCTCCCAAAGTGCTGGGATTATAGGCGTGAGCCACCGCACTCGGCCTAGACTCTTGTTGAAGCCAGTTTTCCTCTTCTCTTTCCTCACTTCATTTTTCTTTTACACCCTCCCCCAATCATTGCTCTGCCCATCCAAAGGCTGTGGCTGGCACTGGACAGAACAGAACCCCCTAGCCTCATGCTCCAAATCCATGCTCTCCAACAGCCAGGCTCTGAGATGGCAAGCTTCAAAGCCTTGTGACAGCCTGACTCAACCTCTCCAGCCTGGGCGCTCCCTTCAATTCCTGCCCCAGAAAACAGGCATCTCCTCTGACCACCTCCCAAAGAAGCCTGTCCGGAAGCCTCAGGCACCCGCTCCTGGAAGGCGGTACTCTTCACCTTCACAACAAAGGGCATGTCCACCCAGTCCTGCTGAGCACACTCCTGTGCCCCCTGTGCCCTGAATTGTCATTTGCCCAGGCTGGGATGACATCTCAGAGCCTTCCACCTGCTGCAGACTTGGCTCAGCCCAAAGCACTGCATGAAATTGGGGTGTGGCATCTGCCTCAAGGAGCATTTCTACAACCTCTGTTGCCTCTACCACAAATGAAAACTCCACCTCTGAACGCTGAGTTAGAACTGCATGATTGTAAGGAAGAAAAGGGGGGTGGGCATGGTGGCTTGCACCTGTAATCCCAGCACTTTGGGAGCCTGAGGCAGGCGGATCACTGAAGGCCAGGAGTTCGAGGCCAGCCTAGCCAACATGGTGAAACCCCGTCTCTACTAAAAATACAAAAAATAACCACGCACAGTTGGTCACCCTATATTCCCAACACTCTGGGAGGCCAAGGCAGGCACCTGAGGTCAGTACACTAAGACCAGCCTGGCCAACATGGTGAAACCCTGTCTCTACTAAAAAATGCAAGTTGGCTGGGCACGGTAGCTCACACCTGTAATCCCAGAACTTTGGAAGATCAAGGCAGGCGGATCACAAGGTCAAGAGATGGAGACCATCCTGGCCAACATGGTGAAACTTCATCTCTACTAGAAATACAAAAATTAGCCAGGTGTGGTGGCACGCGCCTATAGTCCCAGCTACTTGGGAGGCTGAGGCAGGAGAATCACTTGAACATGGGAGGTTAAGGTTACAGTGAGCTGAGATCACACCACTGCACTTCAGCCTGGGCAACACAGCAAGCCTTTGTCAAAAAAAAAAAAAAAAAGCAAAAGTTAGCTGGGCATGGTGGCACACATCTATAATCCCAGCTATTTGGGAGGCTGAGACAGAAAGGTCACCTGAGCCTGGGAAGTCGAGGCTGCAGTGAACCGAGATCGTGCCACTGTACTCCAGCCTGGGCAACCGGAGTGAGACCCTGTTTCAAAAACAAAACAAGCCGAGTGCATGCACTCACGCATGCCTATAATCCCAGCTACTCAGAAGGCTGAGGCAGAAGAATTATTTGAACCCAGGAGGCCGAGGTTGTAGTGAGCCAAGATCTCACCACTGTCCTCCAGCCTGGGCGACACAGCAAAACTCCCTCTCAAAAACAGAAAAAGAAAACCACAATTTGGGTAGGTAGATATCTGGTTCCCTGAACTATCTGGGTATGGACGGCCCTCCCATTGGGCTGGGACGGGACACTGATCTCGCATAGCACACGCCCACCCATCTGCCACCTGCCAGGATCTCCTTCCCAATCCAGCCCAGGGCAGGCAGGGGGCGCTCACTTGATGTAGTAGTCACTTGATGTAGTAGTCGGCAGATTCCAGGTAGGGCGCAGGCTCCTTGGCCAGACCACATCATCACGGCGGGCTGATTCTGGTTTCTGTGCACCAGTTCTTCCATCACCCACATGTAGTGATGCATAGACACGTTGCTGAAGAGCTGCCAGGGGGCCAGGAGGGAAGGGACAGAAGGTCACGGTATGGCCTGCAGGCTGGCCAGGCGGAGCAGCTGCGTGGTGGGGACTCATAGCAGCACCACGCCCACAGTGGGACACTCATCAATGACCACAATCCCATACCGGTCACACATCTGCAGCATCTCCTCTGTGCAGGGATAGTGGCTGGTGTGGAAGGCGTTGGCACCAAGCCAGCGAAGCAGGTTGAAGTCTTTCACCAGCAGCAGACAGTCGAAGTCCTTCCCTCGGATCTAGGGGACAGCAGAGCCCAGTGACCCGTCCCTGTCGAAGCTGCACTTCCTCCAACAACCAGGACCCTGGAGAGCCACCCCATGAGCCCTCTCTCCAGTCTAACCACCGGCTCCACTGTGGGATGGTTTGGAGCCATTTGCCTCATCACCCTGAGCTGCCACAGGGAAGCTCATTTGCCTTATTGCCCTGAACTGCGGGACACAGGGAAGGTGAAAGTGGAAGGTGACCAGAGGCAGCCCCCACGAGGACCCAGGAGCCCCAGTGCACGTCTACATCCTCATGCTTGTTGACTCCATGGAAATAGAAAGGTTTCCCATTGATGAGGAACTGGCTCTCGGTGACAGCCACAGTGCGGATCCCCTACAGGGAGTGTGTGGAAGTCAGAAAAAGGACCCAGTGACGTCTGTGCAGTCACCCACACCTATGACACCAAAGCGCCAGGTGCGACCACCCCGACAGCCTGAGCCCCATCTGGCCTGGCCTGCCCTGTGGCAGGAAGACCCCCAGTGCACCCCAGCAGCCGCCTCTGGGCCTGCAAGCAGAGAAGCAGCAATCAGAGGCTCTGCCCTTTCCTGGCTGACCCTGGGACCTGCCCTTCAAAATCGGGCCTTCTCCTTGACCACATGAGGTGGCTCATGCCTGGAATCCCCACGTTTGGCAGGCTAAGGCAGGAGGCTCACTTGAGTCCAGTTCAAGACCAGCCTGGGCAACAGAGTGAGACCCCAACTCTACAAAAAACATTTTGTTTTGAGACAGTCTCACTCTGTCGCCCAGGATGAAGTGCACTGGCGTGATCTCAACTCACCACAGCCTCTGCCTCCCAGGTTCAAGCAATTCTCCTGCCTCAGCCTCCCAAGTAGCTGGGATTACAGATGCCCAGCAAATTTTCATATTTCAGTAGAGATGGTGCTTCACCATGTTGGCCAGGCTGGTCTCAAACTCCTGGCCTCAAGTGATCTGTCCACCTCAGCCTCCCAAAGGGCTGGGATTATTTGCCTGGACTATAATAAAATTGTTTTAATTAGCCAGGCATGGTAGCATTTGCCTACAGTCCCAGCTACTCAGGAGGCCAAGGTAGGAGGATTGCTGCTACCTGGGAGCTCAAGCCTGCAGTGAGCTGTGATCAGGCCAGTGCACTATAACCTGGGTGACAGACAACATCTCAAAAAAGGAAAAAAACATCTGGGCCTCCCGCCAAAGGTGGGAAACATCAGAGAGCTCAGAGGACCGCGCCTGCCCGTTCACCTGTCCCAGGCTCCTGCTGAAGCCAGGGCTGCCAGAGGGGGCAAAAGACCTCCCTTAAGCAATCCCGAACCACCATTACCTCCCACGAGTACAGGCAGGCGGGGTGTTCGTGCATCCGGTCCGGCCACAGGAGGCTGGCAAGTGGCACCTTCAGCTGGCCCTGGGTCCTGGCCCGTTGGCCACAGCTTTGTTTTCTGCATCCAAAAGATGCACTTCCAACTTGAACTGGTTACTGCACTTGATAGAGATCTGGTAATTCACCAGCCCTACACGAGGCAAGAGAGACCAGGGCTTAGGGAGGGACATGGCCTGGGTCACACAAATGGGAATGCCCCACAGCGGCCAATCCCAGGCAGCCATTTGCTTCTGTTGCTTTTTTTTTTCTTTTTTCTTTTTCTGAGACACAGTCTCACTCTGTCACCCAGGCTGGACTGTAGTGCCGTGATCTCGGCTCACTGCAACCTCCATCTCTGGAGTTCAGTTGATTTTCCTGCCTCAGCCTCCTGAGTACCTGGGATTATATACATGCACAACCACAACTGCTGAATTTTTGTATTTTTGGTAGAGATGGGGTTTCGCCATGTTGGCCAGGCTGGTCTCAAACTCCTGATCTCAGGTGATCCACCTGCCTCAGCCTCCCAAGGTGCTGGGATTGCAGGCATAAGCCACTGCTCCCAGCGTGTTTTTCTGAATTAAAAAAAAAACATTTTTTGGGGCCAGGTACCGTAGCTCATGCCTGTAATCCCAGCACTTTGGGAGGCTGAGAGGGGTGGAACACCTGAGGTCAGGAGTTCAAGACCAGCCTGGTCAACATGGCGAAACCCCATCTCTACTAAAATTACAAAAATTAGCCGGGTATGGTGGAACACGTCTGTAATCCCAGCTACTTGGGAGGCTGAGGCAGGAGAACTGTTTGAACCTCAGAGGCAAAGGTTGCAGTGAGCCAAGATCGTGCCACTGCACCACTCCATCCTGGGTCACAGCGCAAGATTCTGTCTCAAAAAACAAACAAACAAAAAAAACATGCTTTTGGCCAGGCACAGTGGTCACACCTGTAATCCCAACACACCAACACAGGGAGGCTGAAGTGGGAGGATGGCTTGAGCCCAGCAGTTCAAGACCAGCCTGGGTAACATAGGGAAACCACATCTTCCCTAAAAATAACAATAATTAGCTGGGCATGGTGGTGCTTGCCTGTAGTCCCAGCAACCCCAGGTACTTGGGAGGCTAAAGAGGGAGGATTGCTTGAGCCAGGAGTTTGGAGCTGCAACAGGCTATGATCTTGAGGCAGAGTAGGTAGTCAAGGAAGTGACCGTGTCCTTTGGAAGTGCCAACCACGGCACTGAGACGTGTGATATGTGAACAAGCATGTACAGCTACAACCCATGTGCAGCCAGAAGACGACCCAGAATGTAATTAGAGTAACACCCCTCCCACCCCTTAGGAATTCATCATGGAAGACTCCCAGAAAGGGAGTTTCCCCACTGATAATCAGCGCTCTCTCATCCTTACCAGCAGCCTGCCCTGAATTCTCTCTCAGGGTGAAGCGCGTATTTTGTACTTCACTGTGTTTTTTGAGATGGGATCTCACTCTGTCACCCAAGCTGTCTCAGCTTCCCAAGCACCTGGGATTACATACTTGAGTGTTGCAATCTCAGCTCACTGCAACCTCCACCTCCTGGGTTCAAGCAATTCTCCCATCTCAACCTTCCTAGTACTGGGATTACAAGCACATGCCACCACACCCACCTAATGTTGTCCAGGCTGGTTTGAACTCCTGAGCTCAAGTGATCCACCCGCCTCGGCCTCCCAAAGTGCTGGGATTACAGGTATGAGCCACTGT
Organism: Theropithecus gelada; assembly: GCF_003255815.1. Taxonomy (NCBI): domain Eukaryota; kingdom Metazoa; phylum Chordata; class Mammalia; order Primates; family Cercopithecidae; genus Theropithecus; species Theropithecus gelada. The sequence continues at coordinate 756 of NW_020263666.1, read as the reverse complement.
GCCCGCGCTATTCTGCACTTCACTTGCAAAATATTTTTCCCTTTACAATAAATTGCTCTATGCTGCATCACCTTTGCTGTGTGATTCTTATTTAAATTCTTTATTTATTTAAATTATTTATTCTTTTTGAAACAGGATCTCACTATGTCACCCAGGCTGGTCTCGAACTTTTGAGCTCAAGTGATCCGCTCACCATGGCCTCCCAAAGTGCTGGGATGACAGGCATTAGCCACCACACTCAGCCTAAATTCTTTGAAACTTACAACTGCAGCCCCAAAACAGCTGTCAATCACTGCACCACTATCATCCAGCCTGGGCGACAGTCTAAGCCTTCATCCCACAAAAGGAAAAAGATATGTTTAAAAAAAAAAATTAAAAATTTTTTTTTTCTTAAAGACAGGGTATCCCAGTCATGCACGGTGGCTCACACCTGTAATCCTTGCACTTTGGGAGGCCGAGGCAGCTGAGTAATCGGAGGTCAGAAGTTCAAGACCAACCAGGCCTACATGGTGAAACCCTGTCTCTACTTAAAAAAAATACAAAAATTAGCTGGATGAGGTGGAAGGTACCTGTCATCCCAGCTACTCGGGAGGCTGAGGGAGGAGAATCACTTGAACTTGGGAGGCAGAGGTTGCAGTGAACCTAAGAGTGCAGCAGTGTCCTCCACTCTGGGCTCCTACAGAGTGAGACTCCAGCTCAAAAACAAATACAAATAAAAAAGACAAGGTCTCCCTCTGTTGCCCAGACCAGAGTGCA
>NW_020263665.1:0-2443 GCF_003255815.1 Theropithecus gelada | reverse complement strand
GCTGTCAGTGACATCCCTCAGTCCTGATTCAACCTATTTGATTTCACAAGTTATTAACCCATCATGTGTTTGGGTTTTTTTCTCCCCAGTCCCTGGCTCCACCTCTTCTACCACAAACGTCAGCATGGTGATATCTGCGGGCCCTTGGTCCAGTGAGAAGTCAGAGATGAATACTCTAGAAATCAATGAGAAACTGCGCCCCCAGCGGGGAGAGAACAAACGTCAATTCACAAACACCAAGGAGAAATATCTTGTAACTCAAGTGGCCTACTTTCTCTCCAAGGGGCAGAACACTTACAGTAAGTTCCATAGGCTCACCATCACAAAAGTGATGAATGATGTCCTGTCTTCTCTCTGAGAAACGGAATTCTCTCTGCATCAGAAGTAATGTAATACTTTCCATACTTGTAGGAAAATAGAAATGGGTATTTTCACATTTTGTTAAAGTTGGAAGAGAGAGGTACCAAAGTATTTCAAAACTTTCCATGTTTGCAGTCAGGTGGGGATGGGCCTAGAGTTAAAATCTCAGTTATGGTTTCAGACACAGGCACAGAATGACTTGTTTTCTCCAAGAGGCTAAATCATGTTTTCAAGAATCCTCTCTGTACCATATAAATCCGGCAGAAAAATAACATCTAGTCTGTTGTTCTAAATGTCTCGGGCTAGTGAATTTTATTCAGTTCAAGCTTCTGTTGAGGCCCAATAGGCCAAACTCTGTTGTAGGGACCCTGAGGGAAATTTGGTGATAGTACACAGTACCCGCTGTGAGGGGCATCAAGAGGAGTCTGCTCCTAAAAGAACCTGTGGTATCTATAACCGACAGCATCAAGAGCAGGGTGTAGGAGCCATGCAAGGTGGCTCAGTCCTGTAATCCCAGCACTTTGGGAGGCTGAGGCAGCTGGATGACGAGGTCAGGAGTTTGAGACCATCCTGGGCAACATGGAGAAACCCCATCTCTACTAAAATTACAAAAATTAGCGGGGCGTGGCGGTGGGCACCTGTAATCCCAGCTACTCGGGAGGCTGAGGCAGGAGAGTCCTTTGAACCCAGGAGGCAGAGGTTGCAGTGAGCCAAGATCACGCCATTGCACTCCAGCCTGGGCGACAGGAGAAGACTCCTCAAAGAATAAACAAAAAGGCAGAGAGCACCCTGGTGTGAGGGAAGCCCTACTTCCTGGGGGAAGAGGCTTTTGTTCCTATAGAGGAAGAAAGATCGCACCCAAGAATGTGTGGAAGTAGCAGTGCAGTGTGCAGAACAGGAACCCTGGGCCTGTCACCTGGGCTCCATCCAGGTAGCTTGTCCTGTCTGTCCCTCAGTTTCTCTTTCTTCCTCTCTAAATTTTGGAGGTTGAGATGCCATAAAGTCGGGAGACTGAAGAGTAAAGTGGTAGAAATTCCTGCCTAGAGCCTGGTACTGGGGACAGTTATATCCTTCGGATGGACCTGGCTCCTGCCCTGTAGACAGTGACCACCGCTGTGTGTCCAGCTTTTCACTGAGGCCGGTGTGTCTGTCTCTTCTCAGACTATGAAGAGTGCAAAGACCTCCTAAAATCTATGCTGCGGGATGAGCTTCAGTTGAAGGAGGAGAAGCTTGCAGAGCAGCTCGGGCAAGCTGAGGAGCTCAGGTGAGGTGGCCCTATGCAGGCAGGTGGGCAGGTGTGTAAATCTCTGATGTACAGCCACTCGTCTGGGTGAAGTCAGAGCTAAGCTGGGTCTGGGGAAGGGCAGGAATTGCCATGGCAGGCTTACAACACACAAAGATTTATGAAACAGAGAACAAGGATAATAATAAGTTATGGGTTGCAGTTGTTTCTCAGAGCCTTGATTTCTCTTTTTGAAAGAAGTAATTGTTGAGGTGAGATTTGCATAACACAAAATTAACTGAAGGAGTGGGAACCACCCAGCAGCATTGAGTGTACTCAAAATGCTGCGCCATCACCACCCTGCTTACCCTTAGTCAGAATCACCTCCTGACTGACTGCGGCATCTTATCTTTGACCCAATCAATGTTGCCTTCTGGAGCCTGTCATTCTTTCCTTCTTTCATCTTTTCAACTGGCCCCGTCTGCACGTGGCCTCATTTCTGTCCATGGCTTTGCATCTAGTGACTGCAAGATGCACTATGTGTATTTTCACATGGAAATGTCCGTGGCCAGAGTGAGAAACTGAAAGAATAAATGTCTTTTTGAAAGTGAATAAGGAAGACACCTACTTTTGTTTACAGAAGGGAAAGATGAATGGAGCATCATCGAGGATCTTACAGGAGCCCTCTCTGGTATAGAGGAAGCCTGTAAACCATTTTTCCTTCTTACTCTTGGCCACAGACATTTCTTTAAACATGTGCTGACCTTCTCCTTGGAGGTCTCCTTGAGGATATTGTCTCAGAAATCTCTGTCGCAATATTCGATCTGATCACTCACCCCTTTCCACTGTTCAATTTTCTCT